>NC_065530.1:54509849-54808277 GCF_020184175.1 Aphis gossypii | reverse complement strand
AAGAACGTTATTTATTGCCGTTTGGTTCGGTTGGATGGGAATTTTTTTTTTTTCATACAACTTCGGACCACAGATATAATCTTCGCGCTTGCGGTCGCAGTGACATCCGCTCGCGATCCCGCATCCTCATTTCACTATTGATTTTTATCAAAATATATACGTTTGTGTATTATACAATATTGAAATAAACGGCGTAGTGCGTGCGGATGGTACGTATGTTAGGGAGTGGTCGGTGTACGACGTGGGTACAAACCATAAGTATACACTTGAAAATCAAAAACAATAACAATACGACTTGTTGTAGGCGCACTCCTATATACTGCAACTACCACACTGTAGAACACACTAAAACAGTATTGCGTGTACAAGGAGAGAGTACCTATATGCACCGTTTTTATTATTTTATTTATCTGTTGAGTATTTAGATTTTTTACTATTCATAATAATGGATTTATGTACACAGACGACGAGTTTCACGCCGACTCCGCAGGGCTAAGTGTTCGCATTATACACGACTAGTAATATAATATCACATATATTATTAGTACGTGTGAAAACAATATTGGAAATTTAAAACCACGGGGTAAGGTTAAAAATAAATAGCAGATAAGTTATTGAAAATAAATCTATCGGTTTAATCGTCAGTATCGATTTGTGATACCATCACACACGCGCATATATGGTGGCGGCCTACGCGAAACGGATATATAAGTCGTTAACGCGTGAATTTTGACATGAATTCACAACGAAAGCTCGCGATATTGTCAGATTTTATACTACTTGAAATCGGCCGGATGTAATACAAACAAGACGTTATGTATATTATAATATAATTTCAGAGTGTTTTTTTTCTCGACAATGTAATTATATCAGAACGTGTCCATTACGCAGAAACTGTATCTGTGTGAAATAAAATTATATAAAAGGAAAACAAATCGATAACGGTTCAGAGAAAATAACAAAACGTATTTATTTCGAATCGAGACAACGTTAATACGAATAGAAATTAAATATATATCTTTCGGTTCGTAATTGAATCTCTAGTATTTACTTACTGCCTACGTGTATTATCTGCAGCTATATATAATACACTATATTACGATGGGCGATGCACTGTGAGATGGACAAAATCGTTAAGTCTGTCTCCGCGCTCGCGACTTCGTGGAACCCTCGGTAGGAACACGTTGGCTATATAGTTTTGATTTGATACATATTGGATAAAATACGATGTATCCAACCCGGCACATCTGATTTCGATTATTTTTAATCGGAGAAGATTTTGACGTAAAGCGCATAGAACTACCACTGCACCATTCGCACCAAACAGACATAGTTTTTAGTTTCGATTTCGGTATTAAATCCCGTGTCCCGAAATTCAATTAAAACTTATGGAACAAGAAAAAAAGAAAAAAAACGTAAATTGCAAGTATAAAATATGGAAACCGTGTATACGGAAGACCACGGCAGGATAGAAAAAAAAACTAGGACGGCAGCTAAATTAAGAAATTTGGTAAACCAGCCGAAAAAATAAATCGAACAGTTCCATCCACAGCTATAGTACATCAAATTATTATTATTATTATTATTATTATGATAATTGAATTGAGTGCGCATTGAATTACATTGTGCGAAAGTTGAATATTTGTACAGCGACTCAAAATTCCCATAGAAATCAAAACCCGGGGGAATAATTAAAAAAAATAATAAATATACAATTCTAGTCATCGAGACTATTGCGTAAACATAATATTGTAAAACAATTTTAATTTCCAATACCAGTCATGTTCGATTTTACGTAGTCTCTTAATATTATGATTATAATAATATATGAGTGCTTACACATTGACGGTAGCGTTTTGCAGAAGAAAGCGAGCCGTACGCGAGTAATTACGACAATGGCATTATAATATTGCGTCATTATCGTTTGTTTAATAATTCGGTGTATAAAAGAAAAGGATTCGTCAAAACATAAAGCCGGTCCGGTAAGGTCTATTTAATTACGGTCCACACAAGGGCCGCGGTCGACGGCACAAACACAAGATATAATAATATAAAATATTATATATTATCATAACGTCTGTGGTGCAATCGACAATAAAATATGAGATAGGTAGGTACTCGTAGCAGATACCGAAATTACGGACGATTGCATTATGCCTTTTACGCGATAAATATTATATAAAGTTCATACAGCGTATTGTGCGCCGCTGCGAGGAGCTGATTATAATAAATTCCGTCGAGTGTGAACACGCGTTTTCAACGAGAGCGGCGAACAATATACGGTCCGTACGGTACGGTTATAATATTTCAAACGGTCCGGGTTTTGGACCTATCGACGTTCGACGGCGGTCCGCTACACGATACAGTATATTATTATCATTCTTAGATGGCATTTATTGTGGAAATTTTTTTTTTTTATTGTCGAATAATCCACCGCACAATAAACTCGGCACGATAACGCACACGCGGAAGAACTTCTCGTGTATTGTGTTCATTGTAAAGTACGCGCTAACGGCAAAGACTCGCCTCTGTTGAAAGTATAAAACCGATCGGGTTTTTTTTTACAGTGCAAAACGGCATATTACCGACTATAATTCGTACCATTAATATATTATACTCACCGAATTATAACACTGCCGTTCGGACGGTCCGTCTCCATAATCGATTCGCTTAGAGATATTATGTTCGATTTGAGAGTATAGTGGCAAAATATCGACGATAGTCCGAATGTGATATATATGTATCGTGGAAATATTATAATAATATTGTGCTCGGTCGGGAAACCCTTATACTTTGAACACAATGTATTATACTAATAATGCATACGATCCATTAGGTCAGCCATATTGTGGTGTAGTATAATGTGTATTATAATATTATATTTAGTAGCGTTCGGGCGATAATATTATAAACTGCTCTAAAATATTCGTCTTCGAGCGGTCGTTTTTACATTTTATTCTCCTACAAACGCATACTGTTTGTACATCATATAATAATTTTGTGATATTTTATAGCGACGATTTTGATTGCGATGCTATTATAAACGTTGACAATATAAATGATTAATTGTTTGAAATCATTTCAGTGCGTTTGAAAATTCTTATAATACCTACCTACCAAAATTCTGAAAACAAAAAAACAATCATAAATTGCACAGACTTTTTTCGGAAGATCATTACTAATTGTTATCTACTTTTAATAGCATTTTAACGATACAGCCGAGACGCTTAATTTAATTAAGGCCACTTTAACAAATTATTATTTCCCCAACTGTATTGTAATTTTAATTTATACATCTATACGTGGAACATATACACATGAATAAACTGCCAAAAAATCACGAGAACAACCCGTTTTATAATAATATTATATTACTATTTATTCTTCCAGGGAATAATATTGTTATTGCAAAAACTATTGCTCCTATTCTCTTAAATGTATCATCTCACTAAGTCACAACATTATGTACCGAACTACACTACTTTCCTGACATTAATACGTTATGCAATAGAAATTATCCTGCTAACTTAAAAAAATTCTCTATTCGTAAAGGACTCCAACAATGACGCGAATATTCTTCCTATTTAAAACAAGCCTTACAGCAGCAATTCCAAAATCAAAATTCTTAGCACAGCAGCCAACCAGCAAATTAATCATACACGAACACACGTGACAAATTATATGCAGATGTGACAGTTAATAACATTCCTCAAGATAAAAATACCAACTTGCCTCCCATCATCCTGGAAAATGTTATTTATTTTATGATTAATCCTCTACTCGTTTTCTGACCACAGCCAATTTCTAAACCGTCAATGAACAAAAATGATTAAAAACGCATATAGCTCCAGCTATCTTCTGATCCTATTATAGAACGTTAACCTTATTACCCAACTCTCATACCCAATCATTCTAGGTAATCATCAAAAGAGACTAAAAATAGTGTTGTGACCTACTAAAAAATATATATATATATTGTATACAAAAGTCTGTAAATTAAACGTAACTATTATCTCTAGACGAAGGATCTCCACTGGGATCAAATCTGTTATTTCTGTGCTTCGTATCTTTATATCTCTTAAGAGTATTGTTCAAATTGTAACAGATTGCTAATTAAATTTTTTTTTACGTTAAAAAAAAGTTTTGTATTTTTTTTTGTATTTTTTTTTTTATTTTTTCGTGTGAATTGATGTCTTAATTCTTTAGTATTTCAGAAAACAATTTTTAGAATCAAACCATTAATCATCTGTTTTATCAATTAGTAAAAAATCAAACATTAACTGCAGTTAAATTCGAATTGTGTGTGCTGTTATGTCTAAAAATGCGTGACCCTACTTTGATAGTTCTGATGTTCAAAGAATATATTTCACGTGTAAAATCAAAAACAAACACCTACTGTTTTATTCACATATTATTTTGTTGTGTATTAACATTATATAAAACGACGAGCCCTGATCGTATAAATGACACTTAAAAACAATCTCCATAGTCTGTCGGTTTATTTGTCCTCAAGCAATTTCACTTATACTAATTTGATGTACCGGGAAAATCTTCCACCCGGTTGTCTGTATACAAATATAATACATTTCATTTTCATTTAATTCCATCCTTGAAACGAAACTTTTTTTTTAACTTTTATAATATCTCGTCATAACCGTCATTGTTGTCAGTGTTGTGACTATGCACTATTCTTTGCAAATAAATTGTTTCATTTTCCACTAACATTTTCTTTTGTACATATAATATTATTTATGTATATAACAATCACATCACCACCATCATTATGGCCACTGCATTGTGTTACAAACAAGAAGTATTCAAGTAAATTGGTTATACATAATATTATAATGCGTAGTTTGCTAAAAACTTTACAACTCTCCATAAACCACCACTACAATCTACGTATGAATTTAAATTTTAGATGCTTAGTGGGGAGAGTTAGTTTTAAATAATGATAATTTATATACATTATTTTAGTTAATAGAGGTGTGAAATTGATAATCAAACGTCCTTTACATATTTGAATTCAACTCACGACATTTTTTTTGGAATTTCCATTAGGTACATATCTCCTTAGAACAAAACGAAAAACTAAAAAAAAAAAAACATGTGCATTAAAAAAGTATAGCAAAAGTAACCACGGAAGTTGGTACGGAAAAAAATATGTTTTTGGAATTTAAAAATATATTCCATAGACATAGTTAACAAAGCTAAAAACTATGAAAAAAGTGCGTTTAGATGTATCAAACAAAAAAAAAAATATATATATATATATTATGTATTCAATGTTATTATTTTAAATAAGATTGGTTATCAAATACATGTACCAGTTAATAAAATTGCATTATTTTTTTTTTTATAATTTTATAATACAAATAAGTCTAGTTTGTATTTTTAAATATTGATTTGCACCTTTATATACATTTACAATATAATAATTACAGAAAAAAAACAATTTGGAATAATTGCATGAATTAACTGTTATTTATATTTTATAATCAAAATTTGAATGTAGACATTTTTAATAGTTTAAGTTATTTATTATAAAATATTTTAATTTCTCTAAAATAATATATTATTTTGTCAAATGTTTTGCCAAAATGTGAAATTCCAGATATGTTTTCAGACACCAAACTGATATTATCAAAGAATTTAATCATATTAATATAGTTATTCGAAGTGGGTATACAACCTGAGCCGCAGTAACTCAACCTGCACTAAAATCGTTTTCGAATAAATTCCAATGATTTATCGTTGTTTAAAAATTCACAATAATAAAACACTGGTTTTCGCTGCAGAAATTAACGAACCTGAGAAGATAGTGTCCCGTACCCGGTCCTTGGTATATCCCGTTCACGCTCTAAACATAAATTCCGATGGTTCAAATTATATAATAAACTATACACTTTACATCGTGTTTGCGATTCCCATCGGGATCCATCAATCTCACCACCGTCATCTCAATACGGCATAGAGTACCCATTAACGAAACATGTCCACTCGTCATCTGAACGGAAAAAAATGGAGACATAAAAATAACAGCCGTAAAACCGATAGGAATTTATTCTTCCCTTCATTCGTTGACTGTAATAAATACCAGTTGTTATGTGGAAATCACGTATAAAAGTAATACTATATTATTATTTTATAATAAGTAATTACAAACAGCTATGATTATAGACGACAATTACGAATATTTTCCGTAAAAAATCAAAGTACTAAGCCAAATGTTTTATAATAATGTGTTAATACAAATGTTCGCACCGAAATCTAGACCAAAAACTGCGTTACATTGTATAGGCTATACTGTACACGTTGAGTGTGATACATTTTCAAATTTAATAGAGTATAAGTCTAAAGGCGTATACGTATATTGATTGTGTGACTATAAAAATTTAAAAGTTGTAAATTTTTAAAAAAATCGTATTACGAGTTGTCGTATATGAACTACTAACACAGTACGCAGTATGAATATAATACTCATAATGATACTATAGCATGAATTTTATTTTTATTTATTTTTTTTGAATATTTAATCGCTATTACAAAGATATTATTTTAGTGTTTTAATAGTATCGCTTTAACTAAATCGTAAGATTTTAAACATCGTTCCGGTATAATAATTGGTGTTTAGGCTCGCGAGACTCGCATCGTCATTGATAATAATAATTCGATCTCGGTGGCCCAATTAACCATGTCACCCCCTCTCTCACTCGACTGTTCGATTTCGCGGAGCGAAATAATAACATTATTGTGGTCCACGATCAACGAACGCCGAAAACAGCTCCCGTAAGCGCGAAACGTTCATCGAACCGCATGGAAATACACACAGACCCACACACGTATATTTATATATTATACTGCACCACTGTCGTGGAATAGGTCACGTAACGATAAAACCCATCACTCGCCCGGGGAAAGCTGTACGTGAGCGATTTGTGTTTGATACGCGAGTCGTGCGGTCGAGCGGAGGGTGGTAGTCGGTCCGAGGGGTGGATGTCGGCCGAGTCGACAACTATGTGGAAAACTATGTCCGTCGAGAATTTATAATTGTGCGCGGTACGGTCCTCTGAAATATTATTATTATGTTCCGTGTAATGTTGTAGTGGGCGAAACAACAAGCGATATTTTATAAAATATATTATATTTCATATAATATTATTACCGCGGTAGTGCGGCCTTTTAGTCAGACGTTTGCGTTAGTCAGTCGCGAGAAATTCTCTGGAACCCAATTCACCGAGAGCCATGGTGTTGAAGTGGTGGTCGCTAGTGCGTCACGTCCGTCTCGTCCCCGTCCATCGCAACCACATGCAAGCGATTCTTATGTAATAGAAATACTTTATATCTATAAATAATATAGTAAATTTGATATTATAATATCGTGAGTAGGGTGTAATGTACATAGACGAACGAATACTTTTAGGTTATTCGTGTATCACATGCTGTCGTGGAACTATTACCGTACCAATAACGTCATCAGTCGCTAGTCGTTTGTACCTTAGACTACCTTATAATTTGGTCAATACCGCGTCAGCGTAAACCAGAGAAACCAATTCCAGTTTCAGTAACAAGGCGTTCTAGACAGACAATTCAGCTGCACCGTCACAGTTTTAATCTAATATCACCCGACGCACGGCGTTTGCTCCTATCATCGACACTAAATTTTAATGCGTTGTGTTATTAAATATTATGTATGCTGGTAAGTATTGTAAATCGATAATTTTTCATAATAGATATGAAATAACATTTAAAGTATTTTAAGTTGATGTTATTCCATTTTTTTTTTATTTAATGTTCTATAATATTTACCGGTAAGATGGTACAGGCGTATTGATTATTACATTACATTTTATTATCAATTGATAAATACAATATGTCTACTAAGATTATAATATACAAAAAATACAGCTAAATTATCAAATTAGAAAAAAAAACACTTACTGTCGGTTTTATTGTTCCAAACACAATATGAGATGATGTACTGAATAATATAAATATAGTATATAATATATTAGAAATAACGATCGTAGAATAATAATCAACTTGTGAACAAATTCAATCGGATGGAGTACACATCTGTCTGGATTTCCTCAGTTTACTTATACCTTAGGAAAACGTATCATTAACAGCTCTCTCAAATTGAAAACGGAGTAATAAATATAGTTTAGTGCGGATATTTGAAAATGTACTGTTGTAAATTTAATTTTCAGTATTCGACGCTTTTATTATAAACCTTTCAATTTTGACAATAATTTAAAAATTGTGCTGTTTCAATATCAATTTTCTCCCTACTACAGATGTAGTTTGCCATCTGGTTTAAATTGTTGAGATGGTTCCGCGGTTAACGGTTCACAGATGGCGCGACGAGTATGAATGAAGAAAAAAAATTATAATAATACAGCGAGTCACATTGTATTACGATATTATGATGTTGAACTGTATTTATATTCGATGCCTTCCACCAAAATATGTGATTATAAATTTTTACGGTTTTTTACTTAGGAATTCACTTTTTATCCTACCTAAAATATATTAGTACTTGTCGTAGAAACCGTTTTTATTAGTATAATGTTGTGATAATTATAATTAACACAAGATAATGATATACTTTGCATTGTTTCTTGAAGCTTCACATCGCATTAAATCTAGCTTGACTTATTATATAGGTATACGTTCATGCATTTTATGACAATTTTTGATTTAAAGGTATTTTGTTTTTTAATTTTTAATATTTGAAGTAATTTAAAATTCCTAGGAAATTTAACAATTTAATTATGATTAAATATTAATTGGAAAAAGTTATTTTTCAATTGCACTCTATTATACAAAAATCAATATACCTAGCGGTAGCAGCAACATATATTTAGGAGCATTTTAATTCCTCGTTCAACAATTTATCTAGACAAGAAGGAACTATTACATCAATATCGATGCGAGACAGTATTTTTTCAAAATAAAAAACGTAATGACTAGATGTAAGTATGCCCCTTGCTTTATATTTAACTGAACAACATTCTTCATTTTAGACGTATTCTAAATAAAACAAAGTAGGCACAATAATTACACTTGCCTTATATTTATGCAAAAATGTTTGGGTTTATAAAGTGGGTATGACATTAATTCCAGCCTTAATTACAATATTTTATATAATACAAAATGTTTTAATGTATATAGTTATAGTAATAATATGAACTTAAATAAATGAAAAAGTGATGGAAAAACGTTAGATAAAAGAATTATTATATCTTAACAGTAGTTTATACTAAAAATAGAGTACTTATTCCATTAATTTTAATATGAAATATTTATATGATTAGCGAAAGAGGAAACAAAATAATACAGCTAAAGTAAACTAGATAATAGAACGGTTGAAAATCATAATACAGGATGAATATCTAAAAATTGATTTAAAATCATAATAATTAATCGATGAATTATTATTATATTAGGTATATAAATAATAAAAACACGTGTAAAAAATTAAAAAGTCTAAAATCGAAAGAAAATGTAAATAACCACAATATTATATTGGATTTTGTTTTTCCGTATCAATTTTTTTATATTTACGCTGTTATATTTTTATATTTTATTAAAATTGTAAAGATAAAAGTAAACAAGTTTCTTGTTCATTTTACAACAGTGAATTCAATTTTTAATAAAATATAGTTTTTCATAATCTTACCTTAGACAATGATGAAAATATAAAATCGAGAAATTAAAAATACATTTTCTAATTTACAGTTTGTAGATGCATAGAGTTAAATATTTTAAATACTCAAAAAAGTTAAATAATTTAGTAGTAAATTATGTTTTAAAATTTGTACTTTTTCATATTTTACAATAATAACATGTTACCGATATCATGATTGATATTTCTCAAATCGAGTAGTACTCTTAGTATTGTACAAATCGATGATGTAGAAGTGTTTGAAAAAAATATTCTATTGATTGAGGTACTATAAAGTGAATATAGTTGAGGAAATCTGGTCGGGATACCAAAAAGAAAAAAAAATGAATTGGAACATTTTATTATTCAAAACACATAATACATGAAATATATAAAATAATCTCACATCATCAAATGAGTCTAAAAATAATAATATATATAGATATTGTACACACAAGCACACACGCACGACAACAATTATTATAATATGTATGCATAGAATAAAAAATATACATAATACATCAATTTTTTTCTTTTCAATTTGTTTAAATGGTAAATGTATTAAAAAAAAAAAAAAAGGAAAATACACGCGATACGTTGCAGCAATAGACTGTGAACAATAATTAAAAAAAAAAAAACCACCGAACCTACAGTGTGTGTCAAACGTCTGCCCAGACCACTGCTCTCCTGGATCGATCCACGCTGGCCACGTTGTTGGTAAACTGATGCCAAGATACTGCTGTCACAGGTGCGCTGTGATAAAGAAAACGACAGTTTTATTATTACATAACTTTTACATGACTGTCGATTGTTTGAGCCTAAGAGTATATAAATAGCATGCTTATTAAGTATTCAATTTAACTAGGTATAATAATATAAATTTTGTCAATAACTTTTAACAGTTATAATACGACTAAAAGGTACGTAAAATAAGATTCAGTAATTATTTTCTTGTGGATAAGATCTTCTGTAATAACTAGTTATAAGATAACCGTTTTAATGAATTTCCTTTGTTTCTATAGACTTAACAATAAAACATTTTTTTTGTTAAGTTTTCCTGGATATTAGAGGAAACAGCTATATCAGCTTATTAGTACCCGCCAAAAATGGTATTGATAAAAATTTAAATTAGACATCTGTCAGAGATGTTTAAGTCATGCAATTGATATTATAGTAATCAGATGTAAAAAATATGATATTATGTAATATGTATAATAATACTTTACAGTTTAAATAATATAATATATGTATATGTACTTGTGTTCATTCCTCAATACTACAAGTGGTTTTTCTGGATTTGATACGGCCCATATGAACACTGAACCTTCAGATGATCCAACGGCCACGTGATCATACTCTAAATTGAACACAGCTCTTGTCCAATCACAACCCACTTTAAATCCGTCAGCCCTGTTTAGACATACGGTGAAAAAAAAATGTGAGAATATCCATTGAACGCTATTGACAGTATTATTTATTTAATTGTTTTTGTCAACACAATATATTATACTCGTATATAGCACAAAACGGATTTTAGCGTATACATACGGATAGTGTCAGTACATGTAACTGTAACTTACTAGAAAATTATTAAAATATTATAGCAACTATTGATATCAAATTTTACATAAATAATAATTTAAACGTAAAAAAAACATAAATTATATTATAAGAGTGTGGACGATAATACGAAGCAAAAACTAATTCAAAAAATATTAAATTAACTGAAAAAAGCTTTACAATAACCATAAAAAAAAATGATTAAACAAAAATTGTACAACGGTAATTTATTGAAATATATTAACAATCGTTTAGTTCAAAAAACCGAGATGTCTCCGGGTTTTCCGTCTCAGACTTTGGTGGTCTATGACGTGTGTGGGATAATATGGTTATTGGTTAATGGTTATAATAATATTATAATTTTACGATTTTACAATTTTCAAAAACTGGTGATAAAAGGGTATAAAAATATTATCTATATAATAATATTATATTATGTGCATATACGTCATCGATGTAATTTATAGTTGAAAATTAATTTTGGTGTATTATTATTTTGTGATTTAAATTCAAATCACCGAAAAAGACTATAAATATAAAATTAATGGACAATAATAACAGGTATACAGGTACGCGAGTAGACGAGTATAATAAATATTATGTAGTAATATAACTTATATTAATTTAAATCAATATCCATAAAAACCCAATTGTCCATGTAAATCGTTCAACTTTTTGACTAATACTAATAAAGAATCGCAATTAGTTTTTTTTTTAAAAAAACACCATCCGCAATATTTGTTTAAAAAATTAGTGTAGTAAAATTATTATAATAACAGTTTTCAGTAATACGATAAAAATAGATAGTTTGAAATTAAATAATATTAACCGCACGTCCAGTGATTTTAAAATGATTTGATTTTATGCCTACGCATAACGGTTTTTACTTTTTTGTAAACATCCATATAAAATCATAAGCTTATTATTGTAAAAATATCATGCTCTCATTCAGCATACTCATACCTATATACATATATATATTGTTGAGGTTTAATAGCATAACTATTATAATAACGGAATATAAAATTTGATATTTTAAGTGAATATATAGTGTCTATTATGTGTACCTACAAAAATAATATAGAAGGTACCAGAGAGATTATTTATATACATTTATTTTATAATTTTATTTTACACATTCTTTTTGTTTTATAATTCACTAAAAAAATCTACGAAAAGAACAAAAGACAATATTCAAAACGAAAACCTTGAGTCTTTACGAGATGCTTTTCCTATTCACACTACCTAATTATGTAGAAAGCTTTTAACTTTAACTTTACTACGTACATTGGCTATTTGTTCAATACTGATAAATTTAAACCTGAGAGATTGAAAAAACTTTCTTTTTTTTTTTTAAAAAAAAGCGAACTTGAAATAAATTAAAAACGTCCGAATTATATTGCGGAAAGTTAACAGTGAGTGAAAAAAATTGCAACAAAAGGGAACGAAATTGTACTCCAAACTATGAGGCGTGAAGCCAACCACCCATTGTACCTACAATCGATGTCGGAAATAAAGTTTAGAAACACAAAAAGATCTAACTAAACGTTACCGGGAACGTGCTAAAAGAATGTATATATATAAAAAAATAATAAACCTTATCTGTAGGATTTTACTTACGTACATATATACTATATACAAAACAATTGCCACTGATGCAGTGGACGTATACGCTATGCAAAATAACAATATATATATATATATAGTCGTATAAAACGGTTTTATCTCGTTACGAGTTATTTTTATTCGCGCGACTCCCGTATAATTTAGCTTTCCGATCTCCTCCTCGGCAAATGGATTTGAGTTAATAATGATAATGATAATAGTAAAAATAAGAAGAAGAATAAAAATAATAACAACAATAATAGTAATAATAGTAAGTAGAAAAAAAATTAAATAAATATGACTTGCTCGAATGTGTTGATTATTTTGTTCGTCCTGAGATCGACCAGCCGCAGGGTGTCGTCCCGGACACAGCTCAATAGGTAATTACAATCTGAAACACAACCGTAATCGATATAATTATTGTTTGTCGACTTGTGCAAATAATAAGATCGTTATTCGCATAAGCTCCAGTGTACACAAGCCGCTCGCCGTGGTCCATTTCAGCATGCTAAGACCACAGACGCACGGCCGTATACCAGTCGAATTATTATTGTTATTATCAATAGAGTATATTATATTATATTACCGTCGATCGCTGTCGACTCTTAAGACACGATTCGCCGGCGGCGGTGGGCGCTATACTATAATATTAATAATAATATACTATATGTTCAGCGAACTATTATAATATATTGTTCACGCCGAATAAACCTCATCAAAACGGGTATATATGCGTCCAATTAAAATCTAACGCGATCGCCAAACGCCGCGCTGCAGCAGTTTTGTGCATACCTATTCAAACGTATTATTATTTATATTTGTACCCTATCGGTGTAATGTGTATTTACGATGCAGCGGTGCATGCGCGACTCGAGGAGATGTATCGTAGTGTAATATCCGATTTAGGTTAAACGGTCGCGCGTTCTCTTATCGCGAGTTGCGTGCATTAGGCATTATTTAGGCATGTTTTTTTTTATTATTATTGACCAGTACCACACGCGTAATAAAACAATATAGCACGCGGCCATTAGACAATCGAAAATACCGCCGTTTTTTGACGGTATACCTATTATTATAATATCCTCGCAGACATGTTTTAACTAATATATAACATGATGTTTTACCAGTCACGCTCCCAATTTCTCTTTAATAATAAATTTATTAATTTCCGATTTTTGGAATTTATAAGACCACCTATATTATAATTATAAAGTACAACTTAAGTTATCTAAGCTATTTAATAAATCGGACCTAGTAGTTTCTGAATTATTATATTTTATAAATGTGTGAAAGTATAAACTTACTTAAGATATTATTCCATAATCATAACGGTTTAAATATACGTATACGTATATGAGCTTTAGTATGATTAAAAACTAATATTACATAATTAATATATTATACAATTTAATAACATCTAGGCCACTCGTTCAAGATTTAATTCATATTTTTTTTAAAACACCATCAGTTTTAAAATTATTTTTAAAAATGTTTACACTGAAAACGGGTGATTCTCGTTTGAAAATAGGAAGTTTGTAAAGCCATAGGCTATTTCCAAGTCGCATACAAATTTATGATAAAATATACCTGAAATAAGGTTTTTTAGACCTTAAATATACTTCTAGTTGAGAATTCCAATAAATCAAATTTAAATACATTCATAATTCCAGAAAGAAAATAGGTATAATCGCTTGAATTGTTAAATGTGTGATGAACCATTCACTATAATAATATTATATTATTATTATTATTAATATTATCTATAAGAATATACCATTTGGAATAGACGATATACGCGAGCAAAACAACATTAAAAATATTTTATTGTGCACATAACGTATAGTATACATATATATGCCTATATAAGGATCACGTTTCGAGGTGTTCAAAACCGCGAAATTTTATACGCTCGAAAGAGAGTGCTCCGCTCTACTCACACATAATACCTATATACTTTGCGACTATCGACCTAGTCATATCGAGTCATCTTCACCAACACCTTCGCCGTCTACGTCACATTATTATATAGTATTGATTGTTAGTATTTCGTTCTGTTTCCACAGTGCACGACAAGTATATAGTATGAGCAACGAGGACGCAGGTCACCAAAACTAGTTTTCGGCCGCTCGCAAACATTATATATTATGTGTCATGACATGTCGTTCTGACTAGGTCGCATTCGCTAACCTTTAAATACAATAATTATTAAATTATTCCCGTCTGCAGTGGATTATGCATCATACGTGAAAAATGCGGTCCATCCGGCCGACTGACTGATTCCGCGGTATTTTTCCGGGGCAGTGCGTGAAATAATATGTATAATCTAATCTAATGATATCGTTTCGCAGAATGTATATCGAGTGGCGCGTAGTGTTTTTTAATAATATCATATGGGTATGTTCGCGCGGAAACGTATACTACACACGATGACCGAAGTCGGCGTGAAAATCATATCATTATAAGTGTACTATAATCCGCGACCTCGCGACGTCAATCGTCGGAAACGGTCGGTAATATAGTGCTGTTAGCCTGTAACTGATGGTATCCTCGCGTGGGAGTTTGAGACAACTTATTATGATATTTTAACCGACACTCGGCAAGTTACAGTTATGTTTTTGTCCAAATTCGATTCTTCTACGACGCGCGACTAGTGCTGGGCGACTTTACGTAGACTATTATACTGTACCACCGCAACGTGCGTTATAAATGTATATGGATGTAATAAACTAAAGAAAAATTCTAAGAGAAATCACTCGTATACCGATGTTTACGATTTGTAATTAAGCGCAGGACGAGTATAATAACTATTAAATCGTAAATAACGTGCTACGTGCAGTATAGTGTCCATATATACAGACATTAGGTACTCTTATTTTAACGGTGCGGACGTATATTATATTATATACCTGTATGAAGCATAAGTATTAAAACGGCGACGATTATAATAATTATAATAAAGTGTTCAGTACCCATTAAAAAGCGTATCTGATGTCGATTTTGTCGTAATGAAAAATTGAGACAAAAACTCACCCAATTAAGCACCTATATTAATCGTCACGATAATTATAGTGCAACGATGTGAACTTGCGGTTTTTTTACGCATCGCTAATTAAAACATCCATGCAGTAAACCGTTGAACATGAATATTACGTGATATTTATGATCAACGCGTAATTATAAGTATTGTATGTAAAGCGAAAATTTAAAATTTTTATTTTTTATAGCATATCTCGAACAAAGCATGAACTATATATACGTCATCAGCAGGGCTACACTACATAGAAAATTATCGAATCAGACGAAACCAGACCAGATTATTATCATCATAGAAATCACGAGCCTGGTGAACAGTGCCACAATATAAATTGGGCGTATTTCAAAAACTGTTCCAGTGAAACGAAAAAAACGTCGTATGCGAACAATTGACCACCGTAATAATCTTATACACGGACAATTGGTCTCCATCCTATTGTTTTTCCATTGAATATATTGAAAAAAAATTTTTACATAAACATAATGAATAGATGAAAAAAAATTAAATTTTTAATAGTCTATAATATAGTAATATCACCAAGTGTAATTAACAAAGTGTTTCAATTTTTAAAATTATGTTTTAGCATCGTATAAGATAAAATACGAATTATGTTCTTAACTATTTTCAACGAATTGTTTTTAAATATATACACCAATAATAATCATATTGGGCAAGTGTTTACCATAGATGTTGAGTGGGTCACTGAAATGGATGTGTTAAATTCCAATTAATTAATTTATTATTTTAAACATGAATTACGATCTTAAATAAAGATAGGATATCAGCCTATATCACTAAAAATATTTCATAATATTTTTTGATATTACTAATAGAAAAAAGATTTATTTTATTAAGTATTAGTAAAAAGGTGGGTTAAAATAATGTTTGCCAATAACATAGCGTTTCAAAATATTATTGTGTTTGTAAAATATAATGGTATGCGGAGAAGTTTTATGTCCTTGTTTTTGAACTGTAAAAACATAATGAATATCGTTATTTATAGTTGAAATAAGTAATTTTGTCTAAATTTGAATTTAAAATGTTAATAAAATAAAATGTTGATTCTATCTCCTTGATTCTTTGGTTTTGTTATGAACTAGTTATGAGAAACATTGTATATAATATATATAAATAAAACATTTGTAAATTTTTTTGTTGTTTTAAGGAATTTTGTCAAAGTTTGAACTTCGCAGTAATGCTTATAAAAAAAACTGTGCCCATGTATTTTAAATTTTGCTACATATTTCTAAGAATTGCAACTTATTAAATATCTTGTATGACATTTTTAAGTATTTTTATACGGTAAATAATATTTTATCGTAATTTATACAACAAAAAAATAATAAATAAAATGGTAAAATTGAAACATCTGTAAATAACAAAATGTCAAAATATTTTGAAAATTGTATTACATTAAAAAAATGATCATATTAACATTTTTTAAAAATGTTAAGTACCTGTATTATACAAACATTTGTTATCAGATTACAAGAAAAAAACAACAATTTTATTAAAAACTACTGGATATGGGTAAAAATGCACACATGGTCAGCATGAAAAATATTGGTAATTTTTAATTTTTACCCGTATAAAGTATAAACTACGGCCAATTTTCTACTCGAAACCATTATCAAACTTGAAAATCAAAGCATTTTTATTACTTATCGTGAATAAGACATAAAAACACAAAAATAATTATAAAAAACCAATACTATCATCGCTTAGAATCCAAATAATCAAACTTCATAACTTATTATTTTAACAAATACAACTCTTAATAAATATTATGTATTTTATTGTTCTTAGAGCAGGTTTTGACGATGTACTACGTCAGTAGGTAAAAACTCAAGTTCTTCAAGTCCCCTAATTTCTTTATGTTTTAAAAATATTCATTGTAGGTATATTCTAAAATTATTCACATTATTTTAATTATTTTTAAATTATTTATGACGCATATCGGCATATCACAGAAAAATATAAATGGAGATCAATTGTTCGTGGATAAATATTAAAACGTACGAAAATTGTTCACATGATGCGTTTATTTTTCGCGGGGATCATTGTCCAGTTACAAATTATCCATTATCCTATTATAATAGGTGTCATGATATTATATCATTATGTATCTACTGCACTGTTCATGACTAAAGTCTGCAATATCGGTGCGATTTCCAGGCACGTACACTTTTACGTACATTTACGTAACGCTCTGTAGATGTGTTTGCATTAATAATAGAATCGATCGTCAATTTTTTACGATTTTCACACGACCGGATTATGGGAGTCGTAAACGCGTAACCCATCAGAGTAATAATAATAATAATAATAATAGCAATTATATTGATAATTATTGTAACACGTACATTTTTATGCACATAGACTAACGAGTCGAGTGGACCCCGAGGTGATCGAATCAATTATCTTGTAGGCGCAGTTTACGGGGGTTGAAAGTCATATATTATAATGTACTTTGATGGGATCGTGGAGGGTGCACTGCAGTGAGTGTTCGGACGTTTAACCGTTATAAGACACGCAATAAAAATAGAAATATAACCATAATATATATTAACGACACGCGTCATCGAGGCGTATTGATGTTGCATTATTTAATATACGACTTTTTATTTTATATATAATATACGTGTATAGGGTACACTTTAACGACGAATATAATGTGTTATTATAATATACTCGTGTATTATAATACGCTTATAAATATCATAATATATTAGACGTGTACTTCGGTGGTCTTCGGTTGTTCGTTTATTTATTTATATATATTTTTTTATAGGCCATTATGAGCGACACGAATCATATTATTTTACGATAAACGCCGACCGTACAGGCGTGAATCACCATTCGTACCTGTATATTATATTATGATACTGACCTAACGCTCACAGTTTTCTTTTCGCGCGAGTATTGTATACCAATACACGGATATACCATTCCTATATATATATATGTATATAATGTATATTATATATTCGCTGCATATCATCCGCGTAGATCCGGCCGACACGATAATGCGTATTCCTATAATAATATATTGCCAACACGGCAGCCGCCGGTGCGCGCGTATCCATATGCGTTTTCGTTTTACATATAAAACGCTAAAAGGTCTAACCTCCGTCGTGTCGCCGGGCGGCAGCGGAGTTTTGCCGTTCGCTGCACATAATATAATATATAATGAAACGGCTTTCCGCACATATTATTATGCGAGTTCGCGCCCTAACGAGAGTGTTATATTATTATTATTATTATGTGCCGACGCTTGTTATATTAAACAGTCGTGCGCGATGGCGAGTATATTATATAGGTACCTATCTACATATAATATACCTATACACGCACACATCCCTAGAACGCAGAGACACATAACTATTATATATATATAGATAGATATAGATATAGATATATCGCGCGTGTTCGTAATAAGTATCCCACTGGGACGATGCAACGCGACTGCAGTATTATAATAAACGCACACTGCTGCGGTCGCGATTCGCGGACAGGTATGCACACAATTAATTAACGCGGGATCAGCTGTACCTAAAGCTTATAGACGCGACTGTGCGAGGGCGTGATGTATATATTGTGCATCCTGTGATTTCTCGAATGTATAAAACACCATATTATAATATGGTGTTCGATATTATACAGGAGAGGGAAAACGGGAATTAATTATTATTGCAGACGAGTTGAATTAGTTTAGCGAACTTAAGACACGACATCGGGTACCTACATGTAAGGACTGTGTAAGAACTATATGTTAACGTGTATTTCACGTGCACAAAAAAGAAAAATTCTAAAACCGTCTAGACTTTTTGTAAATATTTGTAACCCTTTCACCATCAAACCTTTATGACGTAAAATTGTCTACCGTTTCGCGAGCTTATCGATCGGTTTCCATCGATATTTTGATTTTACTCTCATATTATGAAGGAATTTGAATAAAAATACAGTGTTTTCCGTCTCTCGTTCCGGCTATAATACATTATAATATTATACACAAAAATCAAATCGACGCTCTATTAGTAAAACGAGTTTCTCAAAATACACAATGATTGAATGAATAACGTCGTCCGTGAATTTATTGTTTTTAGGATTATTATTATGTGATAATACGTCGTGTCGAAAGAGCGCGTATATTATAATCTATTTAATATTTATGAGTGAAAAACACAACAATAATAATTAAATTATGTATTCGTTATACTTTTCAGTCAGGTCTAGTCTGACATATTTGTAATACCTATACATATTACATATACATACATAGATAACGAGCGGTCGCGCTCGAGCCAACGGCAATGGACACGTGATAAATCACAATACGACGGGTTAGTCGAACCTCGTCATTAAAATATTCACGGGATTTTTTTTTCAGATTTCGATCAATATGGTTGATATTATTATTAAATTATTAATAAGATTATAATTTTCCAAATCGCTAGCGTGCACGGGAAAGCGGGAGAAAAAAAAACCGAGCAACGGTGAACTGTCGTTCACCCGTTCAAATAATTTACGGTTTAATAGAATGCAAGTCTCAGCGTCTCCTTTCGACAACGGCTTGGGTTTTGTTTCCATCCAATCCGAATGCATTATAGGATTATATTGTGTTCATTAAAAATCTGCTTTTCTTCCGCGATCAGCCGTAATTACGTTGGACTTCACGTCTACTTTGCATGGCTATGTGTATACGTAATATTACATTTTATTAAACACACAATGCAGACATTTGTATTAGAAATTACAACAGATATACTAATATATTATAAAACGGTCAAATAGATTTATCTGGTAATAAATACACGAATGTTGACCGGTGTATAGTCTTGCAGCCGAGGAACAAAATACCGAAATATTTTTTTTGAATATTAAATCAGTGGCGTTTAAGTGTGTACATAGAGACGTAAAAATGTGGGTAAAAAAAAAGTTATGGCAATTTAACAATATTACAAATTTAATTTCAAAAATGAAAGATCGTAACTCATAGACATTATTTTATTATATTATCATAATTACCTTAATATCTAATTATTTATATGTAGATTTGTAGAACGTATACTATAGGTAGACTATACATATATATATATATATATGTCATTAAATATCATCACATCACTGGTGTAGCTAAATACTTAAATAAGGTATTCGCTTTATGACATTTAATTTTCAGTACGGTTAAAATATTAAGAAAAAAACTCTATAATGTCTATTAATGTTTACTACGATTCGTAGAGAAATATTTTATGTACAGTTATGTATACCAACTAACCGTAGGTAGGTATATGCGCAGTCGTTAATTTTTTATAATCGTTCATGTTATTTGGCCACTTATTCGGCTTGCAATGTTTGAGTTTTGGTGTTTTGACCGGATATTTGTAAGTTTAATACTACGCGGGGACGCCGTTTATTATCGTTTTAAGATTATGCACCAGCACTTGGCCGGGATGACTACCTATTACAGTCATAATGCATAAAATATAGTAGTTAAAACGTGCGTATTAAATTAATAGTGTGGTAGTCCAATAAGAAAATGTTTATAATACTTGACCGGCATAATATAAATGTATACGCCTAGCATATAATACTCGTAAGTCATTAATCAGGTGAATAATAATAATAATTTTTTTATTAATATCAACTGAAATCACGATTTTCAACGCGGATCTGGTAAGACGGGTTTCGGATTTTCGTACCCATTATTATTTTTACTCTTTCGAATAATTTGCACAAAACGAATTCCGCCCACTATAATAACATGATATACAAGCACAATACGAAGCACTGAAACACCGACGAATGGCGATACAGAGACGCGTGCTCGTACCCACCTTTGCCTAACGAAGTCACAGATACACACGCATGAGTATTATACTATGTATGTAATATAATATATAATATTGAGGTCAGTTCAGTGAGACAAAAACGCGGACGACAACACGGCGATAAATTAAACGCACGTGCAGCATCGTAATGGAGTGAGAATTCGCCGCCGATACGTTGGCGACGACGTTTTACTAACTACCCGTGTATCGCCGACCCCAGTGCAGCACGCACCGTGACTGCCGAACACCGATAAAGTATTATGCGAATCGTACCATTATATTTTATTCGGATTTATATTATTATAATTATTATTACTGTTATTATTGAGTACATATTATAAAATAATATTGGTATATTTTAATTTACGCATGCGGTTGATAAAAAACTATACACGGCAGAAAACTAGTTCGATTAAAGAATAATAATAATATTATAAAGTATAATAATACCGACTAATAATGAAACTCGAATGATTGATAGTCATGGCGCGCGTTACATATATTCTAAGATCTTTTATATTATAGTTTGCGGGTCAGACAACAATGCTACGATTTATTATTATTATTACATTAAAGGTATGCGTGTGTGTGTGTGTGTATACTAGACGAGCAAACGTGTATCACTGTACTTTAATGTGTATGTATACAAACACATATACATGCAAAAATGCACATACGCGTATAATACCATTCCGACGTATTAATTAATGTCGATTATATTATTATATTATGTGTTTAAATGTTAAAAAAAGAAAAAAGGACGTGCCTTCTCTTCTATATAACGCCATGTTGTAGAGTGCAATTGGTATAGCGAGTATTTTATATTTAAATAATTGATCAATTACTTCCAAGAGCTTATTTCTCTACAGCCATATAATATATTATATACGATATACATAGATATATAATATATGTATAGGTAGACAATATACATGTAAGACATGTAATTTGCTCTTGTATATATTATTATCATTATACACTGTATAATAAGCCAATTGTTTTTTATAATGAATAATTATCTGAAGCTTAAGTCATTATCTATAATAATGTACGTAATATATAGAAATGTGCTTAATAAATTGTTCTATTTTATGTACCCGTAAAATGTACCGTTTTTGATGTGTATACATATATATATTATAAAGAGTTGTATATTTATTTCCTATATGCGAATGAATGAGTTTAAGACCGATGACGTTTGAATATTATTCTATGGAAACTATAACACTCCAATAATTTTTTTTTTCTAGTTGATAAATGATTGTTCATCATAAAAAGAAAATAATTGTTCTATGTGTGTCATAATTTTTTTTCAATTAATATTTTGTGCAAAATATTTAAAAAAAAATTATTATTGAACGGATGAACAACATTATAACATAATAATAGGTATATTAAATATACCCATGCAATTATTTAAAAATGATTTTAATTACTAATATATTAATAATATATTGTCAAACAACAAATGATAAGGTATACAATTACTTTAAAATAATACTCAAAATTATATGAGTAATGAGTATGATATTTTGGAATATTGTTGTATAATAAAAGTATAATAGGTACATACAACAATATTATTTTATCAAAAATTTAACTTATCAGGTATTATATTATATAAAATGATATTATATTTTTGTTTAAATAAATTAAAATAAATATTTGATGTCATTACAGAATCCGGTACTTGGCAATAAAATATCATTAAAAAAACCTGATAATGAAATAAAAATTACAATCGAGAATAGATTCAAAATTAAAATTAGGTAGAATAGTATTGCGTATTTCATTTTGATCTTACGTTGAAAATATTAAAAATCCAGAAAATGCGAATGTTTCAATTGATAAATCCACTTTTGGTTATACAAACGCATATTACATTAAACGGGTAATTATAATTTGATCAATTCATATAAAACCACGGGTATATTAGATACTTTATAATTCCTTACTTCGGGTAATTAAATTAAGAATGATTATGCTAATTATGCAGTGTATTATAGTACTTATAATAACATGGAATTACGGTGTGATGATTATACGATTAGCAATAGTCGCACATAATATGTGCGTTAGCCGTGTAATATGCATAGTATTATAATGATATATGTATAATGATGTAAATTGAATTATTTTATATTTTAATACTTTATTAATTCAAACGAGTCTGGTTGTTCTGGGTTTTAATTGAAAAGTTAAATATAACCGAATAGTGAGCATCGTATAACATACCTACCTACAGTATTATCATAAAACCACGAGCAACTGATAATTTTTTAACATTACCAACACGATAGGTATGTTTATTCAAAACAGAAAAACGCAGATGAGAGGTAATACATTTGTAATATTTATCTGAATATTATAATAAATCGTGTGTCTTCCAACATTCTAATTTCGTATACGAGCGCATGTTAACACTATCTCTCCGACTCGATCGAACCTTCAACCTTGTTAATATTATATATTATTTTATTATGTATAGCAACGTAACTACAGCGAATTTCACGATTTACCTACATGTTGTCAGTTTATACTATAAATGCAGTTTTGGATTTACGCGCGTATGCGTATGCTAATTGACATACCACCGCAATTCTTTATAATCGATACGAGACTTTATAAAGCCAACATTTTATCAGATCGGTGTATTACGCATGTTAGTATCTATAATAATATGAGCAGAACATAGTATCAGGTATAACAGTACATTAGTGGACCGTAACTGTTTTGTACACAACTCCGGTCGACCGGACTCGGATATGATATTATCGACAAAATCTTTTAATAAAAAAATTGCATCCAACGAGTTTTGAACAGAATCCGGTAAAAAACGAATACCTGTACAGTGTACACATTATGGTAATAATTTAATGGTGCGCGAAATCGAAGAGCAATTAATATGCCGTTGGTGGAGTTGCCGGCCATGGCGCCTGGCCTATGTCAGTATATTATAAGTTCGGGCGGAAAATGCCTATATATATATTATTATTTGCTATGCTTCAACTAACCGTAAAATTTTTGTACGTCCATTCCAACTTTCTAGTAGGTCGACCGATAATGAATGAGTGACGGGGTGTTGTTTGGGGATTGTATATAGTTTTTTTTTTATTGGGTCGACTGTCCCGTGTTTATTGAAGTCCGTTAGAAATTTCCCCAGAGAAACTACACGTCGACTATCCATAAAGGTATAATAATAATAATAATAATACACTACTGATACACACTTGAACACATAAGGTCATGCGGTTTATGAACAAATAAATGGTTTAAAAATCATATAGTTTATCTTTGTACCGATGACGGAGCGATAATTTTTTACGATGTCGCGTATGTATATAATGCGATTTCCACAGAAATCACTGTCGGTGGAATAAGTCCCGTCTGTTTATACAATTTATCCACACCCCTAAATGCATATGTTATTACACGCTTATCACATTATGCATTGGAAACCTGAAGCTGCGCCCCTGTAGATTAAGCACGCACTATACGCAAACACATGGTTGACCATCATGCTACAAATATATGTATATAAATTCACATTGCCACTGGTTGGGCGGGCGATAAATCGATAACTCATCTCGATAGATTTTAATGACTCGGACGCTATAAGTATATAATATATGATAACTGATGGAATAATTGTGCGCGTCTACTGTATAATATTATATTTATTTATAGAGTCGCGCCTTCCCGGCGTGCAGATGTAATTTCTGGATAAACCACGCGCACGCAAAATATCGCAATCGAGATCGATTCATATTATATTATACGGCGTCGGCGGCAGTAGATACTCAGGTACCTACCATGTCGCGCTGTGGGTTTGTCTTGGCGTAGCGTTGTATGAAAAAACAAAAATCATGCACGACGCGTACATATTTTAACAATATATACATTATACATATAGACGATGATATTATTATGATGACTTCTTACCGTGTAACAGGCGATTTTTACCCCCCTACAAATTTTACCGAGGAGGTAAAAATCGCCTGAGGTAAAAATCGTCTACCGTAACAGGCGATTTTTACCCCCCTACAAATTTTACCGAGGAGGTAAAAATCGCCTGAGGTAAAAATCGTCTACCGTAACAGGCGATTTTTACCCCCCTACAAATTTTACCGAGGAGGTAAAAATCGCCTGAGGTAAAAATCGTCTACCGTAACAGGCGATTTTTACCCCCCTACAAATTTTACCGAGGAGGTAAAAATCGTCTGAGGTAAAAATCGCCTAACATAACCGGTGATTTTTACCCACCTATGCATTTTACCGTAGGGAGGTAAAAATCACCTGAGGTAAAAATCGCCTGTTATGTTCACGATTTTTACCCACCTATAAATTTTACCGAGGAGGTAAAAATCACCTTACATAACGCGCGATTTTTAGTTTTTACCCACCTATGAATTTTAACGTTGGGGGTAAAAACTGCCTGGCGTAATTATATACCTAGGTGCTAACTGACAACCCTATGTAGATTTACTTGAAACAGTGGCTTTATTACCTTTGATGAGAAATGAAATTGAGCATAATTTTAACTTGCCTGATTTCTAAATATGCAATAGATATTATAATAATATTATATCAGCAAATATTGAATATAGCCAATATAGGTTACTGACCAATGACAATATATTTGTTTTAGAAAAAAATACTAAGTTATGAAACTAATTGACAACAGCAATTATTAGACAAAAAGAATAAATATACTAATTGATTATGAAAATAAAAAATGATTATTTAACCACATTTACTCGAAAAATGAGTATCAAATTATTATTATATAAGTATGAAAAGGTCACCTATAGTCAACTCTAAGGGCACTATGATTTCTACATAGGGGCTTCTAACTCTATATTGTATTTAATATATAATAATATACTAGGTACGTACTTACCAGTATAAAGATGAAGAATGAAAGATATATTAATTGTTTAAATTTTCTCACATCATTTTATGCAAAAAAAAAACTGCATTTTTCAAAAGAAATACATTTATATTTCAATATTTTAAAAATTATTATGTTTTTCTTAAAGATTAGATACCGACAGCTAATTAGAAGATGTACGACAGTCACAGCATAGCGTAATACTCAATGAGTCACAGTGACCCATCTGTCAAAGGTAACCGATAACGGCGGTCGGCGATAACCAAAACTTGACAAATTAGTATAGGTATATGTAACTATTGTAACTATATAGGTACATTTCAAATGCGCGTTAACGATATACTACTCAAAGGTTCGTAATAGTTAGACAGGTAGATAGACGATAGACTATTGTTATGTATTGTTATTTGTGACAATACACTATACAGTAAGTAAAGCCATAGTGCCATACCGCGTTAGTATGTATAAAGAACATACCAAAAAATGTTGATAAACATTAAACCCATATTAACTATACTATAGTTAACAGCTAATAACTTCTTGGTAAAAAAAAAAGTAATGCAATGTTAATATCTGATATCTTAGAGATGAGGGAGGAATGGGACAAAAAATAACAATATAGGACTAATTTCAGATTATTATTTTCATTTACGTATTCACCTTCGTTCTGAAGACTTCAACACGATGTTACAAATTTTTAATGTGTATATTTTAATGTAAACATATGTGTTGTGCGTACGATATTTAAATTTTCGAATTTTTTTTATCAAAATATTCATTTTTATCTACAACTCCGTAAAGGGTAAGTACCTAAATAAAAATATTCTAATTATGATACAATATAAGTACTTTTAATATAACTATGTAAAATAACTACATTTTTATCATTGAATTTAATAATAATATAATATAGTATACATACTTATTAAAAAATAAGAATAAATTATTGTACAAAGAAAAATATGTAATGATAAGTTATTATAAAACAAAATGTATACTATACATCAGGGATGGCCAAATTTTTTTGGACACGATCTTCCATAGGAATCGCGGAAAAAAAGTCTCGATGAATATATAAATACATAAAAAGTCATATAATATCATAAAAAATGTTAATTACTTACTTAAATCGCATGTTAAAATATAATTTAATTTAATTTAATACAAAGTCCCGATAAAAATGAATAAATTAATGAAAATATATCAAAATTTAAGTATTAATATGGTAAAATTGTATTGAAAAATACATTAAAGTTACATAAAAAGTCACATTAGGTATATCATGAAAAATGTTTATAAATAATAAAATGTAATAACATAATAAATAGTCAATAATAATAACACAATTACAGTAGGTACCTACATAATTATAATAATGAATATATAATTATCAACCTTGGTTCTATAAAAACTATATCACTTTATTCTGGTAAGATAGCTCACGGAAATTAAAAAATTTAAAATATCATTTGAAAAACTTTCGTATAATTGTTTTAACCTATCGTCTTTACCCAAAATTACTACGAAAAAGCTCCTGATCTATTATTTAAAATTTTTATTGAAGCACTTGAGTAGCTCATTTGTAGAGCTTCAATAAAAAGCCAAATATTTGGATGATTAATTCCCACTAAAGTTGCAAATTTATTATTCCAACTATAGGTATATAACCGTGGTAATTTGAGTGGAAAGGCCTATGATAAAATTGTTATCGACGATAATTATTTCTCGAGCTATATAATTCATTATTCGTACCTTAAACTAAGAAAATGCATTAAAATCGTCAAAAAATGCAAAAAAATGTCTTTAAATAATCAGTATCATATATTAAGATGATCGTATACTTCTGTTAAAACCAAAGTACCTATTTTCAAACTTATTATTATGTAAAAAAATATATACATCGATTCGGGGGGGAAACGTCTCTTTGGCCATTTTAACTACGAATCGCGGACGTTTCGTCACCCGGCAATTATTAAGATAGGACGTTTCGTCCCGGAGAGTTATTAACCATAGGACATTTGGTCCCCGGCATATTTTTATTAAAGGACTTTCGCGGTTCTCAGGTTTTTTAAAATTATATTATTTATTAATTTCTTCAAAGTTCATTATTTTAGTACCTAACAATTAATAAATTTCTTTTTAATGAACAATTCTGTAATGTCTAATATAGTATATAGGCCAGGGGTGGCAAACCTTTTGAACACTACGTGCCAAAAATTTACCTTTTTTTTTTTTTTAGAGCGTGCGAGCGTGCCATGTGTGAAAAATATTATATTATTATGTTGAATGTAATATTCAATATTGTAAAAAAAATTTTTAAATGTGTTAACCTATTACCTTTACCTATGTCCTATAATATTATAGTAAAAATCTTCGCGTGCCCACAAAATCTTTTCGCGTGCCACCTCGGGCACGCGTGCCATGGGTTTGCCATCCCTGATATAGGCTATAGGCTATAGGCAAGTAATGGTATGCGAACAATTGGTCCCCGTCATATATAATTTTATACTCGGACAAATTAGTCTCCGGCGTATAAGTATAAATTTAAATACAAAATATTTTTTTACCTATCAATAAACGTTCTAAAAAATGTTTTTTCAATGATATAGGTAATAGGTAATAGTTTAAAAAATAAATAAAAATGAACATAATAATAAATATTAAATAATATAGTAGAATAAAAAAATGATAGTATAGGTAATATAATAATTAAAATTTATGTAAATCTCGAAAGCCTATACAAATAATTTAAAAGATATAAATAAACATTCTAAAAATGAATAAATTAAAAATTATATATCATCATTATATTTAAATTCTGTGCAATATGATTGTAATTTATATTTCTTAAAACTAAGTATTTTCGGTACATTTATTATTTCATTTTTTTTTTTTTTGTACCAATGCAGTCGTTGCAGATATATTCATATTTTTTATTTCTTTTTGTAATTATATACTCCACATTTGTATTATATACGCACTACAACACGAACAAAATACAACTGGGAACAGACTAGTGTGTGTAATTGTGGAAATAGTACCTAAGTATAAAAGCATTTTATCGAATAGGTTTATCTTAAATCTTTATAACGATATCATACTTGTTATTATTAGTTGTAATTTATTGATACCTATACCTTTCTTATCCACCCTGCCGATTTTATATACTGTACGTAGAGAAATTTCGTTAATTAGACTGACACTGATTAGTAACTAGGCGAGAAGTATATGGGCAGGTTAAGAAGTCCATATTTTAACAATATAAATATATATAATATATATCAAACTTTTAGGTGAGAATTACCTTCATTATTTCTGTTTTCAATAGTTTTGATAATAAGTTATTATCATTAAAGTTATTATCTAGGGCTCGGAAGTTGTTGCATTTGCATGTTTTTTTTGAACCGTTAGATTTATTGCTAAGTGAGCTAGAAAGGTAATCGGAATAAAAATCCCCGGGAAAAAAAATCCCCGGAAAAAAAATCCCCTAACGAACGACTCCGGAAAAAAAATCCCCGACCCTAGGAAAAAAAATCCCCAGCCTATAATATTACTCACAACCACAATATAAAATGATTTTAGTATTAAATTACAAATAGGTATACTATATATTAAAGTTATCAGTCAAAAAATCAATATATTAAATAATATTAGGTACCTATAAATAATTTAAAATAAATTCTGTATTAAAAAAAAAAAAAAAAATAATAATAAAAAAATATGTAATTACAAATAAGTATTTAGTATACTATATATTATAGTTTTCAGTCAAAAAATCAAAAAATCAATATATTAAATAATGTTAAATAATTCTGTAGCGAAATAGTAATAAAAAATAATAATAATAAAAATAATAATAAAGATAATAATAATCAAAGTTAGTTATTAGATTGTTTTCTAATATTATGGCTTATCGAATTTAAAAAATCCGAAACATTTATTTTTCCACTTACAAACTGGCACAAGTTCTTTTAATCTTATTTCCGTCGTCCGCATCTGTCCAAGTTTGGTTGTTTTCATATTGATTCTCCAACGTCATCCAATGCTAATTTTGCGTAATCCGATGCAACTTCGTACTTCATTTTTCTTATTAAATGCCAACTGTAGGATGTTTAATGCCAATTAAATGGGAAAATCGATTGTTCCATCCTTCTGTGACATTATTTGTTCGGTGTCTATTACTATCATCATTTGATAAGGTAGTTTGATGTACATTCCATGTACAAGGTGGAAATACTGGAGGAATTCTTCGAAGACGAATATTGGACTCGTTTGTGCCTACTTTTTTAAAAGGTCCATTAACATAGGTTGTATCAAAATATATTATAAAATCTTCTGCTCCAGTTGGTATATTTTTTTTTAACCACTCCATGCCATTTTTAACATCATCTAAAGGAAGAAAAGCTAGACTATCAACCATAGTACAGAACTTACGGAATGCTTCGTCTTTTTTATAGCGTTCGGACAAACCTAATTCTTGTAATTTTCTATACGTTGACTGACAGAGGTGGTAAAAACATCCTCGAATCGTAATGTGGCTGCCTAAGATCAGTTTTGCTGCATTCATGACGGCTAGTTCAAAATCCATATTTAAAAAAACGGGATCTGGGTATTTTCCTCGTTTTTCACACTCGTTCATTACAGTACGAAACAAATGTTCATATGTGTATTGTGTTTTACGTTCAAGAATACAGTAAACAGCTGTAATAAAAAATGAATTTTTTTGAACTCGAATTACGTACAGTTGCTTAAAATATTCAGGTGCAAGTCCAAAATTCCCGTCTATGAACCATGTATTAGAACTTGCTAATAAAGATAAACCCGTGTCTGTAGCAAATATTAAAACTCGTTCATTCGCATCTGGACCATTGTCATCTAATAAAAATCTTTCTTCTCCGTATAAGCACCATTCACCTAAAAAAATTTTTTTATTATTTTTTAAACTCAGAGCGAGTGATAAATGTAGGTATTGATTTTACAATGACATATAATATGTGTTTTTTTATAATATTATTATTTTTTGTAATTTTTTTAAATTAACAACAAAATATATAATACATCATTAAACCATTATTATATTATTCAATTTTTTTGATAGATATTGTTAGTTGTAAATTAAAAATATTATTTTGAAAATATAAATATAAATACCTTCATTATTAACTCTTTTCTACATGTTGGTTTTGAAGGATCGTTGTAACCTCTGTGGTTTCGAATTGTCCGTTTTACGTGTTCTTCTTTTGGCAATTCAACTAATATATGTGGTACATTACTCACAGACTCGGCAAATATTTGACTCGGTGTTGCATAGGATATTTGTGCTTTTTCGTTCATTTTGTTTTGTAATTTTAAAGCAGCGACTGCATTTTTATTAGAAGTATGAACATGTTCATGGTCAATACTAATAAATATTGGTTTTTCAATATCTAAACTCGTTTTAAGTACACTCGGACACTTTAACGAGGTAAATTTAGAGCATCGCCAACGTATAAAATTGGAACACTCTTTTTGAAAATGATAAATATATCCGATGTGCGCAATTTTAGGTTTTTTACTATTATTTTTAATAATTTCAATAACGTGTTCCATGTTTGTGTGTAGGTATACTATCGTGTACTAAGTGTGTACTGCACAGAGCACAGACCTATAATATGTGGTCCACTACAAATCGTTGCTAATTTACCCATTTATTTTAAGATAGCGAGTATCTAGATTATGTTCATGAGCCCATTACAGATAAGATAGATAGGAGTTACTTTTTACCTTATTTTAAATTATATCAAGGTACACACTACACCACATAATGATATAACAATTACTATAACATTTGAAGTTCTCATATCTATACATTATGGTCAAAATGTTATAGAAGACGTAATATTTTATTTCAGGCTATTATATAATATATATGTATACATTAATTTTTTCAAGGCTGGTCATTAACGATTAAAAGTTAAAATTAAGTTACAACGTTAAATTAATTAAATCGTTGCTTTTTTTTCAAATAAACTTTTAACTTAATAAGTTACTTTTTTTAAAATTAATGTGTTAACTTCAAGTTAATTATATTCAAACATCTAAATTAAGTTATTTTTGTCCAAAGAATAATACAAATTTTTGAATGAGATTTTAGAAAAGTAGGTTTTTGATAGCTAATTAATACTTAATGTATTATACAAATAATAATAATTAATATAAATTAATGTAATGCAATAATGTAATCTGGGGATTTTTTTTCCTAGGGTCGGGGATTTTTTTTCCGGAGTCGTTCGTCAGGGGATTTTTTTTCCGGGGATTTTTTTTCCCGGGGATTTTTATTCCGGGATTCGCTAGAAATCCGTTCTAAGACACTACGAAAAACATATCAAAAATGTATAGTGCATATTTTTGCATATTTAGTGAATTTTTGATTTTAAAGCATATTTCTTAATTTTACAATTTTTTTAGAGCATATTTTATAATTTATGAAGATTTACTATGAAAATTTGTAAATAAAAAATAAATACATTAATATTGAGAGATATTATTAGATATTCTTGTATCGTATTTTTTTTTTTTTTAAATTATTATTGAAAATTAAAAATCAGAATTATTTTTATTGTACCTACTCACTAACCCGCTTTTTTTTTATATAAAACCAATTCGACGTCTTCTTATAAACCTATTTGAAATAGGCAAACCGACAGTTGCACGAAAATTAATTTATTTTAGATACTCGTAATTATTAAAACAAATGTATACTTTTGACATTAGAAATTATAGGTAGGTAGTTATATCGATCCGTTTAAATATCCAATTTCGTAAAAAAGTTCCAAACGTTCATAAAATTTATTTTTGGAATTAACAATTGACTTGTTTTATAATTATTATAAGTAGGGCGCGGATTTATATTCTTTTAAAATAGCCAAAATATGATACTGATATTCTCTAAAAAAATTGAATTAATGCTTTAAATATAAACTTTTTAAGTAGGTATATACTGTTGAATACACTTGCAGTATATTCACTTATTACATGAAAATGTATCGACCATGGGAAGATAACATCCCAATAGCTGACAACAAAATAGATTCTTCAGTACATTTTAAAATTGATATGGAAGTCGATGAAGTGAACAAAGAACTACTTTCATATAAAACAATTAGTAAGTACTAAAACTATTATTTTTATTTAAAAAAATGATCAAATAAGATAAACTACATTATACTATAATTTTATAAAATTTATTTAATTTTTTTTTTTTTTTTTATTATAATTTAAATTTTTTAAATTTTAACTATAATTATTTTTTCATGTAACGCGAATAAGAAGTCTATTCTGAAGATCCTGCCTTAAAAAAAAAATCGAATTCAAGCTCATATAAGCACGTAGATTTAAATGATGTTGCAACATACCTTAGGAATAGAAATTATCCATCGTACTTAAACAGTCGTAATGAAAAATCTAATTTTCGTAAGCAATGCAAGCCTTTTGTAATCCAAAATGAAGTATTATTTTACAAAAAAAATAATACACGTGTTATACTGGACCAAATGGAGAAAATTAAAATTATAAATATGATACATTGTGGTTCAGATATTTCTGAAGAGGCATCAGCATTATCAGCTCATCGAGGAAGAGATGTAACACAAAACTTGATAAAAAAAAGGTAACCCCATAAATCCTGACAAATAGGGCCCAGTTTTCAATGCAAAGTGCATATATTTTTAGTTGATCATAGACAATGCTTTTTAAGTATATAATTTGATTCATGCAACGAGTGTTTCAAATCTATAAATTTTATTTTGCATATTTCAAAGTTTTATCAGTTTTAGTATTATTGGGTAATTTTCTGGTTTTTAATGCATATTTGTTCAATATACTACACAAGATTAGCCTATTTAAAATATTATCTAAAGATAAGTAATTTTATTGATACATTTTTTAATAAAATAATAAATAATAATTATATCTTATTTATAAATTCCAAATTAAAATACCAAATTGTATAAATTTGTTTTTATATATATGGCATTTTTAAGGTAACCTTTGTAATAAAATGCAATTCTGAAGGGAATTTATGGCTATTTTTTAGTGCATATTTGTATGCTTTTAAGTGCGTTTAAATCCAGGCCCTTTTGATAATTTTAGTTTTTCATTATTTTAAAAATTATGCTTAGATATTTTTGGCTACGAATGGCAGAGGATGTTAGAGAATATATACAACAATGCGAAGCTTGTCAAAAAGTGAATACAGCCACATTAAAAGTTATACCAGAGTTGAAATCTGTTGAAGTTCCACAACAGGTATTATGTCAAACAATATTCTAAAATATTATATAAAATATACATATAAAACATATTTCCCCCCGGGTATTGAAAAAAATAATTGTATAATCATTGTTGAAACACTTGAAATGAATTTTAATTTTTTTTATTTATTTAGATATCATAACATTTATATTGTTATTTTCTATTGTAAATAAGTTCTATTTGTTATGTTTAGGTGTTCAAACAAATAGGAGTTGATTTAATGACATTACCTGAAGTCAGTGGATACAAATATGTTGTAGTCGCCATTGATTATTTTTCGAAATGGTCCGAAGCAAAACCATTAAGGGATAAAACTGCCGTTTCTGTAGCTAAATTCATATATGATGATGTAATTTGTAGGCATGGTTGCCCGAAAATACAAATCAGTGACCAAGGACGAGAATTTGTGAATAGTTTAAACAATGAACTGTCCCGCCTTACAGGTACTCAACAGAGGGTTACATCTGCCTACCACCCACAGGCAAATGGCTTAGTTGAACGCCAAAATCGTACTATAAAAAATTGCATGTTGAAAGTGTTACAAAATAATGTCCAAAAGTGGCCCTCTATTTTGCAAGGCATTTTATTTGCTCACAGAACAGCCAAACATTTTTCAACAGGATATTCACCGTTTAAAATATTATATCAACGAGAAGCAATACTTCCAGTTGATATAAATCATAACGATAGTTCTGCTAGTTCGGAGAATGATGAAGAATTTGAGGAAGAAAATGACTTAAATGTATTTGATCAAGAATCATTTCAAAAAACTTTAGAACAAATGATTGATATGCGAGACGTTATGGAACAAAGTGCAAAAATCAATATAGTCGAGGCGCAAAAACGACAGCGCAAGTCATATGCAAAAAGACATAGAACTGGGTTTATTTTTAAAAAAAACGATAAAGTGTTAGTTAGAAATTTAAAAAGGGACGATAGAAAAGGTGGTTGGCAAAATATGACTTGGTTAGGGCCTTATATAATTGAATCGCTTATTGGAAATAACTGTGTTTTGAAATCTGGCAATACAATTTTAAAAAAAAAACAAAATGTATGTAATTTAAAACATTTTAAAGAACATGTTGACGTTGAAAATTGGGAAGAAAATAAAGATCATGAACTGGATAAAGAAATAAATAATGAGCTGATGATGCAAGACGAGGACATTGATACATATTTGAATGATGATGTGATATTGACTGAACGTGTTGCATTAAATGAAGATCGCGTATTTAATCAAACATCAAAATCCTGGCAAATTATAAAAAGCAAACAATTAAAATTGAAATTTGTTAAAAGTGTTCATACTGCAGTCAAGAGGAAATATCTCGGAGAACCAACTGCTACAAAGGATATCGAAGGAGATGGAAATTGTTTATATCGAGCGTTGTGTTATTCGATAACAGGAAGCGAAAATGATCACTTACTTTTACGCAAATTGATATCTGAAGTAAGTATAGTTTTATACTAAGTATTTAATAATTAATAATATGTTACATATTTAATATATGTTTTTTTTTAAATTAATTAAGGTAGTGAAAAATAATGAAAAAATTGAGCAATATGTTGGCGGAAAAGATAAACTTGCAATTCATCTACAAAACAACCGTATTGAAGACAATGGTAAAAGTTTATTATAATCAGTAGCGTATCTGTGGGAAAGTCAAGAGGGGATTTTTTTTGTCATTAAGTAGTTAATAAATAATAGTTTTATAAAAAATTAAAAACTCAACCCATAGATATTAAAATATTAGATTCTGAACGAAGTGAAGAATGTATTGATTTTACAATGATGTGTGTTTTTTTTTTTTTTTGTTTTTGTGTCTGTGTACAGTATAACTAGTCGAAATAATGCTCCAATTTCAAACTATGGGGGTGTTTCCGATGTAAAAGTGAATATCCTTGGTGCATTATAGAGGTAAAAAGTTAAAAAATGTATTTTATTAAAAAATATTATATTATAATATTTATTGCTGTTTGATGCTTGATATAAATTAAAGATATAGATTTATTTTTTTGAATGAATTTATTGGTAATGTTATTAGTTATATAGGCGCACCATGAGTATTATATTGGTTTATTTAAAGCGTTTCTTCTATATTATATACACTAAAAAAAATACGTTTTGATTTGATCTAGGCCGTTACACTAAAAAAAATATCACTTTACCAATTAGCAAAAATAGTTAGTTAGATGATAGTTAGAAAACTAGCATTTACCAAAATTGTTGGTTAACACATAACTTATAACGTACCTACTATAGGTTACAATTAAGAATTATGAATAAATAATATTCAAATAGTGTACTTATGACTGCAGGGCTCGGATGTTTAAGCACTAAAAATAACTGTAATATGTATGCATTTATGCACTAAAAAATTACCAAATATGCAATCAAAATATGCACTTAAAATCATAAAATATGCGTTTTTAGCTAAAAAAAACAACAAAATATGCACAATTTTTTTTATTATAAATCATAAATTCATAAGTATCTTATTTTACAATAATATATTTATTACACAATATAAAAATATAAATTATAAGTATTACTGATAAACGTATACAATCGTATAGTATATAAATATAACATTTATATTTTTTTTTTTACGTTAATACGTGATAGACTGTAGTTACCACCAATCTGAATATAAAACTTGTGAAATTAATTTTATAATTGCTTTAAATAGATGGTTTAATTTAATTTATTTTCAAATAATTGAAAAATGTACCAAAATATGCATTTACATTCTTAAAATCCCAAAATGTGCATTTAAAATATAAAACCATTAAATATGCAAAATAAAAATAGCATTATTTGATTCAGTAGGACATGAATAAAATTTATATCCAGGTCGGCATTAAATTGGATAAATAGAAAAAAATATGCAATTTCATAATTATCCGAGCCCTACTTATGAGTTATGGGTACTTATGAGTTTGCAATAAATAAAAAATCCAAACTATAGTATTCATATCCTTCAACAATAAAATGTATTAGGTATTATGTATTGAACTAGTGGATAGGTGAAAAAATCTTTGCAAAATTAGTAAAATTTGTACCACCCCCTTATTTTTTCCTCGGTAAAATTTGTAGGTGGGTAAAAATCGTAACAGGCGATTTTTACCTCAGGGATTTTTACCTCCCTACGGTAAATTCATAGGTGGGTAAAAATCGCCTGTTACGGTAGGCGATTTTTACCTCAGGCGATTTTTACCTCCTCGGTAAAATTTGTAGGTGGGTAAAAATCGTAACAGGCGATTTTTACCTCAGGGATTTTTACCTCCTCGGTAAAATTTGTAGGTGGGTAAAAATCGCCTGTTACGGTAGGCGATTTTTACCTCCTCGGTAAAATTTGTAGGTGGGTAAAAATCGCCTGTTACGGTAGGCGATTTTTACCTCAGGCGATTTTTACCCCCCCCCGGTAAAAATGCACGGAGGTATAAATCGCCGGTGACACCGGGTTTGGTATACGCTGTTTCGTGCATAATAAGTATTAATGCCAACACGCCATGGTAGAATAGCATATATTATAATCATTAGCAAAGTCACATCTTAATATTTACATGGGCCTGTACACCATAATATCAACGCCGAAATGTATTAGCTAAGTAAGATTAGTATGATATGTTTTCGTACCCCTACAGTCCAAACAACTGAATGTTTTAGTCAAAAAATCAGCATAAAACTAACTACTATATTATAGTATATGTATATTGTATACATTGATTTTGTGTAATTTGAGTTTCAAAAATAACAATATTGTTGTACTGTGTATGTGTAATATATTATATAATATAATATGTGTGTGTCGAACGCGTTTAAGGACTTTGAATCTTTCGTTCATAGGACTTCAGGCGTTTTTCCAGTTAAGGGGTGAGATGTATATTATTTTCATAGTCATGTTAACGGTGGTTAACCCTTATATGAATTATTAGTTCCACGACACATTGCATGCGCGTTTGCCCGAAATGGTCGCGTAGCCGTGATTTTTTTTTTTTTTAGATACCACGTAATATAATAACATATTATAAGAAATTGCAAGAGTCTACTGTAATATACATATATGAATGTATTATATATGTATAGATTATACTCGCTTACCTCTGGACAAGTCCAAAGACGTGACTCGTCCTTGGACCTCGATCTCCGTATGTGGCTTCTCGGTCCTCGTGTCCCAGAATCGTATCCTCTTGTCAAAATGGCCGCTCATGATGGTCGTGCCAACAGTCTCTGATGTGACCAGGTCGTTGCAACTGGACATAGCAAACTTGGTCTCGACGCCTACACAACATATTATTATTGCTTATAATGGAATACGTTTAATAATAATAAAAATAACAACAAGCGACGTGTTGACGATACCAACGCTGAACGACCGTTATACACATACGTATAGGGTGATTCTATCATACTGAACCAATTGAAAATATCTTAAAAATCATTTATTTATTTATTTATTTTTTTTTTTGTTATTTAATTATAGAACAAAATATACTAATTAATTGTAGATAAATATAAAATAACATTTTCTTCTCCTTCGAAAAAAAAAAACATATAATAAAATGTGTTGTACATCTTACGATATACTGTCCGATATATGAAAAAGAATCACCCTGTATAAGTATATATATATTATACTATTTACTGCATAGTCGGCTATCGAAGTATATATTATACATCGACGTCGTTTATTGGATCGCCACCAACTACACGAATCCACGTTATAATATAATGTACAATCTTACATAATAATATACTGGCTTAGTTTACTAATCGTCGCACGGCGAACTAGCGATGGGTATACGTGCAAAAGAATAATATTATATACTCACATGCCCTGATGCGTAGATCGTATATCTTCAGCGTGCGGTCGTGGCTGCCGGTCACCACTTTGTTGGGTTCACCCATGAACTTGGCAGCCATCACTTTGGCGCAGTGTCCAGTCAGTGTGTGCTGAAACAACGAAAATACATCCACTATATTATTATAACGTTACAAGAACTATAACAATAATAAAGAAATAAGGTTGTGCGAACTATACCACTATATTATGGTAAATACCAATACATATACAAGTAGTTAAGTATAACTTAAATTTAAGCAAAATAAGTAATGGGACTGAAGATCTCATTAGTGTATGTGTATGTGTGTGTGTGTGTGTGTGTGTTGAATAAAAGTGTTTTTGACCGTATTTTTTCAGCTGATTTAAATGTCATCCTATTTTTTTTTTTATTTTTTTTTTTTTTTCATAAAACCGGTCAATTTTAAGTGATAATAGGGCGGAGTCAATCAGGTGTTTGCCTCTACTTACGACTATTAGATTTTAAACATAACAGGACTAAATTAATGTTATTTTAAATTGAAACTAATTTGGAACATAAGGTGCTCTGTGATAAGAAAAAAAAATAAACACCCCACGCGATATAAAATGAACAATGCATATTTTATAGTTGCTACTGCCGCGAGTACACAAAGGGGAAATAGCATAGACACCGTCAACCGTTGTCATATACTTTTGCAACTATAACCTATGTGTAGGTATACCGTTGTGTGCATACCTATTAAAATTACAAGTATACAATATACATATACATAATATGTGTGTGTAGGCTCACATACACGCGTTTCGTCGTTAGACTAACTGTATTGAAGTAATATATTATTATACCTACTTCGGCACAACTCTATGTGTATATATATTATATTATAATAGGTACCTACCAACGACAATATGTATACAATGTGAATAATTTTTAAACATTTTTTTTTTCATTTTACAAATATATTATATTTATATACTAATCATAACCCACTCGTGTGTGCTTATACACGTCGTCGTCTCAGCGTGCATTTGTATACCTGCCGTTCGTGCGCGCAATCGTCATGTTTGTCTACGTATTTATACCATCGTTGGCCGATGAATGGAATTAATTTCCATTTATTATAATAATAATAATAATATACATCGATGCGATAAGTCTGGCGGAAAATGCCGACGCAGATATAACTGCAGTATTATACGTTGTTATTATTTTACATTATGCACCATATGGACACGCTAATAGAACTACCCCGCAAGTCCCCACCGACAATATAAGCATACACATACACACGCCACACATACACACCCATATATGTATCTACACACTGAGTGCCTCACCATTTTTGTACTAGTATATGATCATCCGGACACCATTATGTACACTTCAGCTATTAGAATGTTTAATGGAAATTAGAAATTCGACTTAAACACATTTACATAAATTATATTATAATCACTGTAATGTAATTATTATTGGCTGTCTGCAGGAACTGGATAATTTTTTATTTCTTTGATTATAGATTATAGTAACTGTAGATCTTTCATTTGATAATCATTTTTAGCAAGTTCGCATATTAATCAAATACTAATTACAAAATGAAGTTATTAACGAGAGAACATATTATTTTACAATCTGAGTAGTTCAATGGTATTCTAGTACTCCATGGCGAATATCGAAATATTATATTATGTTAGCTTGATTAAAGTGTCATTTCCTAAGGACTAGTTTCATGATTTGAGAAGCTTTTTTTTGTTGATATTTGTCACATCTGTTCGATCGCATTAAATCAAAACATAGATAAAATAATACTATATTATACACATAAGAACCGAACCAGCTACAAAGGCCCTCGAGGCGTTAGCGCGACGGTCGCTGTTGTAAATGTGCGTATATATTTCACACACTCGTGAACTATTTTAATATATATTTATACATTTCCCATTATAATGTAAATCCATACTATGTACTTATAAACATTTATACAATATAAATTATGACGTGTACCTATATTTATTGGGTAAAGATATTCAATAATATATTATAATCGTATCGGTTAACACGGAGGTACCGGCACGTTTACTATTCGATATATTATGACGGGTCGCTGTGTATAATGATAATGATATAATGTACAATGTAATATTTATGTATAATATATTAGCATGATATTTGCAGTTTGTACGTATTGGTATTCATAATTATACTACAGACGTGTGTATATAATAAACACATAATATACACATTACATATTATATACTTATTACTCATAAGTTATAACATACAATATTATATTATTTATCTTTCCCAGTTCAGACGGCGGAAATAGAAATATTAAGTCAAACGTATAAACCAGGCTATAGTGATATACGTAAATACGCATATACTACGCCAAAATCGAATACATCAGAGTAGTTCTCGTACGCAAAAATGTATACTGAAATTAGTCGATGTAATACGTTTAATATTAATTATGTAAGTACCTAATCGTTCGCACTATAGCTTTATACTTTTGCAGAGATATATAGCGATGTACTAAAAATCGTTATAACACATAAATCGTAACAGTAGTTTTCGTGGATGCTAATAAGCTGTGTTGAAAAAAGTGAACAAATGAAGAACAAAAATACGAAGATTAAAAAAAAACGTATCAAACTACAGGCATGAACCGTTGCGCGGTTATTAAAGCATATATATATATATATTACCTCCCATCATGAGAAGAAAAATTTTCGAGTTTATAATGTATATTTACGACCTACTATTACACACTGACTATACGCTGCAGCTTGCGGGTTCAACGCGTTTATTATTTATGCGACATAATAATAATATAACGTGACCTATCAAATTGTAATATCTTACCGGACCACGGCACACGTCTGCAGAGTGCAATATTATACGGTTTTTCGTTATGTCTATACAAGAGTATCATAGCTAGCCTACGATCGTAATACTTAAAACAATAAATATTGTAGAACATATAATCACATCAGAAATATTAATTTATAATGACTTAAAATCATATGAAAGTAAATTAAATATAATACAATTATTTAGGTATATTTTTTAAATGTGCAAGAATTTTAAGAATAATACAATTTTAACCTCTTCATATTAAAAAAAATTAGTCACATTACACGTATAATTATAATTGATTGCCACAATTGTTTTTTACGGACTTGGGTGGTCGGGTCGCAGAAAGGGCACAACAACTAGCTATCATAAATGTTTTAAGGACCAGGTCGTGCACGTTTTGTTTGTTACGAGTCCATTATATACGACGTACCGTATGTAAGCCATTATCAGTATTTTGTCGCGTCTGATGTGAAACTTGTTTTGGGCACAGTACTTCGTCGTCATTAACTCAGGCATGATGTTTGTTTTAGTGTATTCACATGAAAATGTATAATTATATTATATATATATATATATTATATGTGTGCATTAAAATAATTAGTATTATAGTATATTAGAAATATTATGAGTACCTAGACCGATCGTACCTACACAGTATGCGCTAGAAACGAACTGCAGAAAAAGGTAATAAATAATAACAATAAGAGGTACCTAGACATATCGATATATTTATTATTTTTCAGATAAATTAAAATAAATACGATGATTATTGCTATGTATTATATTATATAATCAAAAGGTAAAACGTTAAAACGTTAAAATTAATTTTTTTTTTTTTAATTAAACATTGATAAAAATAAAACCTAATACTTTTCGAAATAGAAAAGTTTTCACTGTAAAGTCGTCATCTTATTATATGGACTTGAGGTAATTTACAACACTCGTTAAACATACCTAACTCAAGGATTGGTTGGGTAACAGTATAATAAGTGAATTTTTTTACTTTTTAGTAAAATATGTAATAGACACAAAGACATATTTTATCTATATCAAGTAGTAAACGAATTTACTTATTTTATATCATTTTATATCATTTATTATGATATAGCCCTTATCTACTGTACAAAATATATTTCTGAAAATAATGATTCAACAGATTTAATGTTCTTCTATAAATGCGTACTATATCTATACATACTATATAGGGACTGTGCAACTTAACACCTAGTAATTTTTTAAATTATAAACTTATACACATATTACAGTTAACTATTTTCAATACATTTATATTAAAGTATTAGATTAAATAAGATTTTTATAATTTTTTATCAATTTTAAAACTATGTAAGACCGCAGAACGCATTTTTTCGAAATAATATACAATAATAGTTAATTGATGTATTTAATGCACATGGAAAAATAGTACTGTAGGTACTGTACCGTATTTTCTGTGTAGAAAATATTCTACACGCACGCCTATATAATAAGGTACGACTTCAAAACATGTTAAATAAATATCACATGTATGCTATGCAAGTATAAGTAGATATACTCGCATAACATAATTATATTCGCGTACACAATGTTTACAATATAATTTATATTTACGGGGTATATTATATACATTTATGTAAACGATCGGAAACCAATCTCGTTGCAAAGAGGTTTGCCCGCTAATACAAAAAAACTATAATACTATAAATGATATCTTTGAACGGTTTAAAATAAAAACAAAAAAAAAAAAAAAAAAAGTGGGCAAGTGAGTACCGCTCTGCTGTACATTAGGTGCTGTATGGATCATTATTATATATTATAGGAGTGTTAAATTTGAATCCAATGATAGTTATCATTGTATACGAAAAACGATTCTGAACGAAGATGATTTGTCAGCCTAGGATATAATTTCTAGTGGTTGGTAAAAAAAGTGGTTTAAAAAAACCAGCTTATATTAAAAAATATTTTGAAAATTTAATCACGTAAAGAAAACGCGAATCTTAATAACTGGTAAAATTTTCAAGTATCTACGACTTATACTTTTTGAATAATAATTAATAACAAATATAAAATCGTTTGAGGATAAATCGTTATCGTTACGCTATTTCGTTAAATTTAAAATTCAAACGCACTTAAAATTTTTCCTATAATGATGCTTCGAGTTTTCTCTATAGATACTTGAAGGTAAACTTATGGAAAACTTAGTGTTGTATTTTTAATCCTTAGTTATAAACACAAAAATTTTATGATTTTTCAACTTCAAATAATTTGCAAATATTCATGCTTTTGACGAATTTTCGTCAAAATTTGAACTTCAAATGCTAATAAAAAAAAATTGTGCCTATGTATTCTTATAATTTTTTAATCACTATAAGAATAACTTATGAGGAACTTTGTATTAAATTTTCAAGTATTTTGATAGGGCCAAAAAAATTTTATCGACACTTCAAAAATATTTTTTCAGAAAAATTGAAAATTTCAGTTGTCTATAAATAGCTCAAAAAAAGTCAAAATATTTTGAAATTTAAATCACGTAAAGAAAACGCGAATCTTAATAACTGGTAAAATTTTCAAGTATCTACGACTTATACTTTTCGAATAATAACAATATCAAAAATCGTTTGAGGCTAAACTGTTATTTAACGCGGTTTTTGTAAAATTTAAATTTCAAACACTCATAAAAATTTTTTGCCTGAATCCGGTAGAGTTTTTTTTACAGATATTTGAAGAAAAATGTATGGAGAACCTTGTACCAAATTTTCAAAACTTAGTTATAAAAGAAAAAAATTTTATGATTTTTCAACTTCAAAATTACTTGCAAATTTTCGCGTTTTCGACAGATTTCGTAAAAATTGAACTAAAAACGCTTATAAAAAAAATTGTGACTAACGATTTTTAATTTTTTTTAGCTACATTAAAAACAACTCATAAGGAACCTTGTATTAAATTTTCAAAACTTTTTGGTCATCCAAAAATTTTTTATCGACACTTTAAAAAAAATTTTTCAAAAAATCGAAAATTTCAGTGGTCTATAAATAACTCAAAAAAAGTCAAAATTTTTTGAAAATTTAACTTATACGGATACCACTGACATTAACATTTGGTGAAAATTTCAAGTATTTTCAGTGATTAGTTTTTGAATTACAACCATAAAAAAAATCGATTTGGTCGAAAACTGGTTTGCTTAAAAATTGCCGTTTTTCCGTCATTTTTTTTTTGTTTTTCTCGATTTTTTGAAAACTGTTGGAAAATGTTAACTTTTTACCTCTATAATGCACCAAGGATATTCACTTTTACATCGGAAACCACCCCCATAGTTTGAAATTGGAGCATTATTTCGACTAGTTATGCTGTACACAGACACAAAAAAAAAAAAAAAAAAAAAAAAAAAAAAAAAAAAAAAAAAACACATCATTGTAAAATCAATACATTCATCACTTCGTTCAGAATCTAAAAATGTTATAACAAAACCCCATATACGGCGGGTAGGTATATAAGGTACATAGTACTTCAACATTGTATATATAATAATCGGCTTGACCATAGACGCTGCGTATATAATAATGATGTTTGTGTAGGCAACGCGATATTGTACATTATGTTATAAAGGTAAAGATATATTTATAAATGTATATACGGTTAATTTCAGGCACGCCTATTTAATGACTACACAGCAGTATTGGCATTTACCGTGAACTGTCAGTGGACACTGAAACATGTATTTATAAATTATATAATATGGTTTATGGTTACAAATTTCTAGAACAACGGCAGTATTTTAAATAATCGAATCTCTCGGATACAATATATTATAAAGGTACCTACTATATTTTATGCGCCTATACATAATATCATAAATATACCACGTAGCAGCTACTAGTCACAAACGTTTAATAGTCATATTTCACTCGGAGATAATAAATTAAAATATACTACAAAGTGCATTATTATACCTATAATAATAGATAATATATAGTTTATAATTTACCCGCGACATAATATAAATATATATAAATACATCACGCGTGAATATATATTATCACTGCAATGCCCGGCGTTAAAGTCTCCTCGAAATCGATCGTCCTAATGCAGAATGCAATTACGGCAGTTAATAGCTTTATATAGGTAGGTATATACATAATACATATTCAATAATAATATTATTGTGATTTAATAGTATTGCATAAAATACTGCAGCACATGTTTTAAGTACCGTATATACGAACGCAAACGAAAACTAAAAGATCACGCAGTCAAAGATGATCAAGCGCGAGTCTGTACCACAACGCTGCACATGTATATTATAACTATATCATATATATATATATATATATATACATTATATGCTATACATAGGTGGTTTATACCTATTAAATACTGAAGTATAATATAATGTGCTGCACCGCGGCAAAAACTCGTTGCGGATTCGAGTCCGACGTCCGATGAACTTTTGCGATACTTGCGTCTCAAACCCGCGGAAATCCATTACGACGGGCGGACACATGAAAGGCGAAGGAATTAATTAAAACGTGTACTTATATATATACGAATGCGTATACGACAACCGACGTGCACATGCACATGATATTATTTTCAATCGAAACAAAACGGTATATACAAGAGGGATCGCTGCCGACGCCGATGAGTGTACATATATTATATGACGTATGTATACATATAGTATTTATACATAATATACAATAATATTTATACGTATGAACATCCGATGGAGACCTCATTGTGTCAGTTTGGTGTCGGATCTTTGCAGCGTACATGCGATACACGCGTTGTAATAACGTCCGATTCCCCGTATACATTATAATAATATCATATACACGAGTGTATCTGTACGTAGGTACGACAAGAAATAATAATAATAATAATATAATCGCGTACATACATCGAACTGCGCTACAGCGGCGGTGTCGCCTTTGTACTTCCGGAACGGTCGCATTTTATTGTCGTCGCTAACCTAACCTATACGTTTGACACACGACCGTACATATATGGATGTATATTAGGTAAATATATACATATATATATATATATAATATGCATCTACTGCAGTTGTACCAAACTATATATAGACACTAATCCGAGGACAGACCAAAGGCGGATCGATAAGACCGCTAAAACGGGAAAAGGAAGTATAATGTTTACCCGTGTATATATGAATAGGTTTTACGCGGGGGGTGACGACTATCGTATTTCCTGGGTGCATTCTTCTGTTGGCGGCGACTTATACGTATACGCACTATTATTGCGACGTATAATATAATACGCGCACACGATTTACGTACTCGTTACCTATATGTATTATACTACAAGTCCGATGGTTCCGTTTATGTATATAATTGTCGCGTGCAGCATATAATATACACAGTATACACACCGACGCCGTAAATTTCCGTTGGCGCGAGGCATTTCTATTATTTTTTGTCGTCCCATAATGAACCGCGTGCGTCGTGTTCGCGGGACGAAAAAACCAGTTTCGTGTTTTATTTATTTACATTTTTTACGCATCGTACGCGGCACCTGTAGGATATTCCACGAGATTAATAATAATGTAGGTAACGCCTGTAGCTTATTGTGTACCTAATACCAATGTAGAGAAAAATACAACTGCAAAGTTGAAAACGCTCGACTGTAGTGGAAAAAACAAAATACCCGCAATAGTGCGAAAATAATTGTATTTGTTGTCGTTCGAATTGCAGATCACGCGCTTAATTATGATATTACTCACGAAACGAACGTTGGTCTAGATTTCAACAGCAGATAGCCAGAGGAGAAATATTCGAATTTGCTCATACCAAAAATAATAATCATTAGTTTTCATCATTAGTCTTCATCAAAAGTACACGGGGAAATAATTACAACTGACGAAATACGCGTAGAAGACCACTAAATTAATATATATGTATTATGTATTATGTATAAAATATTATATAGGTACATAACACAAATTCAGTGGCGGTCCAGTAGACCGTAACTCGATTATACAATGCGTATAGCGGTTTAAAACAAAAATGTTGAAAGAAAAATCGAATTTTTGTCAGTTGTCACCATTCTACAACTACTATAATATATATTTCGTTGAAATAAAACGGACATAACATTAACCGCTACTTGGGCGCAATACGGTCCATCAACGCCTGATGCTGAAGTCGTCTCGGACGGTAAACGATTGGATAGGTCGGGAAACAACAAAATGAAAAAAAAACTGTGAACATTTTTAAACGTTTAACTTAAATGTTGGAACTTGAAAAATAACTATAAATGTGTTCGTTTTCGCAAAGTGATATCAATAACAAACCAAACACAAACGAATCGGCATACAATCATCGGGCAACAGTACAATTATTCGAGGCGTGATGATCGTCCAAAAGATTTCTTCGGCGGTATTATAATATCTTTTATCTGCGTACATTAACTAGTGTAAAGACCGACTACGATGAAATGTGCACAGTGTGCGTGCACAGGGGCGTCGAAGGGTCGCGAATAACTGTCTGGTGAACGTGACGGATTTCCGAACGCTGTTCGTATTGTTTTTGAGCATGCGATATTCCTATTATGCGCCAGGCGAAAGACATGAATAATACAATATTAAGTATACTGTATATAAGGTGTACCGTACGAATATTGCGGTCGGTCCCGCGCCGCGATTCGATGAGAGTTTTCGGCAAATCTCGCCGTTGCTGCGGTCGTCTGCGATATATACGTTTTTCGGTGAGTACCGAAAACCGAATACCCGATGATGGTATAATAATAATAACAATAATGATAATATATCTAATATAGGTACATCGCAGACGTTCCATTACGATATAATCAAATCGGAGTACGCGCATATATGCGTACACACACACATAATATCTCAGTATACACATATATAGTGACTTTTCTCACGACTGGTCGCTGAACTTATGTACGCAGTTCCGACACCACCGCACGTACCTATGTATAATACACATAGATATATGTGTTATTATAATATATATAAATATATTTTCTCGCCACAATCCACAGCTATAACGTAGCTATATTATGCACGTATACAATATAAACGATTCCGCACCGGTATATGAATATAATACAAATAAATTATGCCGTCGCGGTCGTGTTTTCCGCAGACGCCTCCCCCGCGCTCACATATTTTCATTAGCTGCGGCGATTAATCGCGCGCGCGCCCGCGCCTCGCGACAAATTTATGACGCCCGATCGACGCGCGCTGACTGTGGTCACGAACGGCTGCGCGAAACGATATTATAATATAATATACTGCACACGTGCTCGTTAAAATATTACATACACCTATTTTTTATTATTTTTTTTTCATCCCGAGTCGTTCCGATGCACACTGCACACACACAGAGGTAGGTTTCCAAACGTTTTATTAACGATCCTCATGGGATGTAGCTTAGGGACGGGTAATTTCCGGGAACACCATTTGATGAAAATATTCGCAAGAAGGAATTACCTGTAATCTCGTAAAAACATAGAAATTATCGAGTAACTTAAGTAACGACTTACAGTTTACGCGTCATAAGGCTAAATATGGGTATCGTTAATTCCAATATTTAAGTTTGTTTTTTTATAAATTTCAATTTAAAAAGCGCTTAAACTGCTTCCGGTATAAAAAAATAAAAAACGCATACTGGTTTTGAATATAACATTAATTGTTTTGGAATCACCAGTGTTCATCAAGGAATCGAAAGTTAATAATTTTAAATTTATGTTAATATTTTTTCTTCTTCTAAACATTCATAGGTAGTAAAAACAGATAACATCTTTGATAAATGATAAAATAATTAAGTTGATCAACTATTACTTATTGGACGAAGAATTATATTTTAAAATAAATTTACCAAAAAGTTTATTGTATTCTTGTTTTTATGGAATATTCCTTCCCAGGATCGTTCTTAGAAGTGTACAAGAGTACCATCCTCAATAATATCAAAGTTGTAATATAAAGTAGTAATATTGTAACTGTATTTTTATTATAATGCATAACGCATATTCGATATTACGGTCTACGTTCAAGTACGATAAATATATTGTTATTGTAATAGTTTAAAGGTGTTATAGGTGTAAAGATTATTGTAAATGACGATATCAAATGTTTCAGAAAATTAATACCATTGACCGGCGGCGCACTATAATTATACAAACGCAGTTGTTGCGACCTGAGACCTCCCATGGTTTAGGTTCATTATCTTACATCTAGAGTTCTACATGTGATTTAACGGATGCGAAACGAGATAACCAATAATATTATGTGTGCAAAAATCACGCATAATATCGTCACCGATAAGAGCCAAAAACCAACTCCGGATATTATTAACATAATTTTACGCATTATTTACATAATATATTTTGTTATTATCTGGCAAAGAGTGAGTTTTATATCGGTTTTTGCGGGGTCCGTCTTATGCATTCTCACCATATTTGACTAACATATTTTGACCTACGACCATAGATCCACATTTAAGACAATTATACTATGCATTATAAGTTATATATAAGTGCGTGGTTATATAGGTAAACGATATAATTCTGTAGTAACTTTAGTTGTAACGCGGTGTCTATACACACAATACCTGTTTTTGTTCAAATTTAAGTTCGCCTTTACATTATGTTGGACATCGATAGCGCAGTTGTCGAGTTTACCCCTTTGTGCCTTTTCGTACAAACCTACCAACAATACACTAACGCGAAACACAAACACGAGTACCTATATCTACCTTTATAATATATTGACCAAGTGTCGTGGCTTTTACAAAAGAGTGTATTGGACTAGTGCAGCAACAGTGATGCAATGCTGCAGCGACTACCGTTGGAACGCGGTGTAAAATATATTGTATTGTACGCAACACGCGATACGCGTATTTTGCAGTCCGACCGCATCGCACGTTTCTCGAACACCGTCAACGCCGCCGTCGTATATATAACAATAATAAAATACATAATGATTGATGAATTCCTCGAATACTTCGAATTCGCCTCAAACACATACTCTATATAGGTAATACGTATATAATATGTATACGAAAAAAAACCGAACGCACTCATCTGCTCCTGTCGCAGCGCGTCGAGACGACCATAGGCATTATCTTTTGAAAATCTCCATCGATTAACATTTTTAATGGTATATCTATAAAATCGTTCTGTAGGTATATATTATGTACAGAAATAATACGCATCTACAACGTTTACGTTTCATAATAATATACACTCATAGGATTACTTTTGTTTTGTTTTGTTTTTTATTTCGTTATTATTATTCCTATATAATCCTATATGCCGACGCCGCCACAGTTTCCGAGATGAGATATTAATCGATTCTAAATACTTTCCGTCGCTACGTCTCACCGACATTGCGCAAATGCCACGCTACGGTTGCGGCAGTGTAATTATTGTCAAACGAATACGCATCAGACGATTCGCGCGATTTCGGTTTTATATTCAATGCAAATGTGCGGGATGAACGACAAAACAACAGAGAGGAAAATGGCTGAAATTCGATACATTTTTCCGTACTTTATTTCATAAAAAATATATATATATATATTTATGCATATTTTGTACCCCAAGTACACTGTGGTATGTGAATCGGCCACAGAAGTACGCGCAAGTTATTTCGCTGCAGCGTACAACAACTATGCGCTGATAAAATATATTATGTATTGGAATGCTTATATGTAGATGCGTTTCGCATTTAACGGTTGACAAAATTTCGATTACAATAATCGCATGGGATTTGTAAAGATTTCTGTTGGTTTATTACGCCTTAGAATATTATTTACTCGGAAAACAAAAATCAGAATATTTATATTTTACAATCGCGCGTGCATTACATTTTCACGTTTTGGAATCACACATATCTGTCTATAAAATAATAATACCAGTACAATAGAAAATACATTTTTATACATTATGTCGTCGTCATATAAATATATATTTTTATAGATGTATATTATATTCGATTAAAATTTTAAACAGGTGTAACCGCGATATAATTTTTTAAGAGTCCATAAATCGTATCGGCCCAAATAACGCGTAACGATCCATCACGATTATTGCTATCAAAGTTTCTTTTTCCCAATGTACGTGTGACTGTGTCATATGGTATTACAGGTTTCTATACAATATTATTGATGGAATGCGGCGAGCACGATATTAAATGAAAACCGACAGTTTATCGTCGTGTACCCACCAGGAAAAAATTCGTTGCAATTTATAGAGTTTCTAATGTTTTTATATAAATTGTACACTATAGCTACGCGATTAGACACGACAACTGCTAATACAGACGGTCGCGGAGGACATACAATAATGCACGACGTATGTTTAATAATATTATTACTGTCGTACGTCTGCCGCAGACGTCACTTTCACCGAATCGTTTTCAGAATCCACGACGAAGAGCGTGCGTGTTAAGATAAATATAAGGTTGACATTTTTATAAGAGACACTTGACGGTATAAAACTCAATACCGATTTTTGTGTAAAAAAAGTATTTCACATCAATCAATTTTCAACCGAGAAAACTCTTCGCCTTCGTTAAATACGTAAATGTTATCACATCCAAAATTGGAATTAGCTGATTTCGGCATAGATGAACAATGACGGGCATTTAATGTAATAACGGTATTTTTCCACCCATACCGGGTTTATTGTCGAACTGGATTCTAAGACATGAGCCTATCGTATGTGACACATGCATCCGTTATGATATAATACATTATACCACTGATATTATAATATTATAATCATAACGACTGCCTACACTTGTTATATTACTATAAAATTGTATAAAAACGTTTATAACCGGAAAAACTGCATCCCAGGGGGTGTGTGCGTCCCGTATGCCAAGATTAGACAAATGTCAAGAATCCAGAAAACTACTATGAGTATAATAAAAAAATATGTTTAAATATTATATTTTAATTGTAAAATACTTGTTCGCTTAATACCAAACGAAAGCGGAGACATTTTTGATTATGATACAATACGGTATTGAGTTTAACATATGTACCAGGTACCTACTAAGCACACGTTATCACTACTATTAAAAACAAATACATATTGACCACCTTCTAAAATTTTAAATACAATTTACATAACTATTAGTAATTGTGAGTGTACATTTAAGGAATTTGAGCAGTAGAACATCTTTGTTTACACGGTGCAATTAAATAGGAACATATATAAATTAATTTTAAATAACAAATTGACTGAGTAACATCAATATAATATAGGTATAAGGTGTAATAGGTACGTCAAAATCTAAATAGTCAAAAAACGTATATACTATATAAATATTATAATTATTATTATTACAGCTCATTTTTTTTTCATTTGAACGTAAAAGAATGAAAAATAAAATGCTACTAATATAAATGTATATCTACAATGATTTATATACTAAATTAAAAATCGTCTGTAATCACGGTGATTTTACGAGAAATACATCGACTACATAATATGAATGTAGAGATAGAAAAACTAATACAAGAATATTACCAATATTTTTTTAAATGAATAATGTGCTAGTCACTTAATATTTTTCCGTCCACTATAATAGTATTATAACAATCACTAAACATTTACAACAAAAAAAAAAAACAAAACAATATTTTCAGAAATATATAAAAAAAAAATTTAATTTCGAATAATAGAACGGCAGGCTTTATGGTGCATTAATTTGAATTGAGTTTTTTTTTTTTTTAGTACTTTATTTTGATGCATTCAATGAGATGGGTGTATGAAGAATCCTGAGCAAAACAAAGGTAGTTTATAGTATATAATATAGTGTAGGTCACTTATATGGTTATACTTGAGAAGAATTATATTGTTAAATAATATAAATACTAAAATTAAATCGGTATTTCGTCAAAGTGATAAAGATCCAAAATCCCAAAACAGTTTAGGTATATGTTAAAATAAGTCTCGTAAGCATTTTAATTAAAATTATGAAGATGTCGCTCACGTGAAAACGAAACTACACGATCACAATAAAATAAGACATATACGATGCATGTGTGTTGTGTTTTGTGAAAAACGTATAGGTATAATATGTATACAAATTGTTATCATTGTATACTAACATAGGTACACAGAAATACGTAGTGGTGAACGTAAACAAATCAATATGTAATAATATATAATTTTAAAGCAAGATAAACTAACAAATATTGTACATACTCTTCACCAGCATTACAACAACTTGAAATTTGCTATAGGTACGTACATGATGCATATGATATCCCATCACCGTGTCTGACTGTTTCGAAGTTATTTATTTTTTAATTTATGTATTTATAAATTAATTTTGAAACGATAAGCATAACTGTTAAATTATTTACTGAGTTGCTTACAATAATATTTTTATTATTCAAAAATAGCTTTGGTTATCAGATAAATCATAGACAAAACAAAAAATAAAATTATACAGGTATAAATCGTTTCAGAACTGATTATCAGATTGACCGCCATGAGATCCAAAATGGGATCTCACCACAGATATATACTAATATATCTGTGGATCTCACCAAACTTTTTTCTCACCACCACAACGGTTTTTGATAGGTTTACTTAGATACGGTTTTGACGATTAAAACAAACATTGATAAAAAAAAAAATTAATGATTTTTGCAAACTTGTTATTTGTATACCTATTGAAAGTGGCAACACTGTACTTTTCAAATCCGATGAAAAAATACCGATTATTGAGACCATAATAAATGGAAATCTCACTAAAAATCGATTTTAGTGCTATCCCTATAAGCGTGCGAACAGGGGAGGCGGTTGCCTCCCCTGCGAGATTCTCCGTTTCCCCAATATCTTATATTATACCTACAAATCGGGGGGGGGGGATTGGAGTCTGGACCTCCTTAGCTAAGATATTGCCTCCCCTGCTAAGAAGACCTGCGCAAATGTATAGCTATCTTATACGATGGAGTACCAGTATTCAATAAAAGTATTTATTTTTTTTTTTTTTGAGATTCTGAAATGAATCTCGAGATGGATATGAGCAACATGACAAAAACTGAAAAAAAATCCGTGGCGATCAACGTGTTATTTATTATACACACATTTTAATACTTAGGTATAGTTAAATGATTAAAATTATTATTAATTTTCATTGAATATTTTAATTGAGTTAGGTGTGTAACTTATACATTTTACGAGATGAGCAGATAGAAAAATATATAACTATAATGTAATGTATAATATCATAAATTATGTATGCAACTAGTCTCTATTTATATGTGAGAACTTAACGTGAGAACGAAATATCTGGCTGAACACACCGTACACATGCACTTGCACATATTATTATAATAGTATATTTATATATTGTAATAGCCAATAGGTATAGGTGAGCATATTAATATAATAATGATATTATGATTATTATTATTATTAGGTACCTACATACACAGCGATTACGATTAGTTAATATACGCGAGCGCATAATAATATTAGTATTTTACTGTTTTACGCGCCTTTATAAACAATTATTTATAAACTAATTACCTATGCATGTTTCATTAAAAAATATATATATTGGAAATCGTCGTGTAACTACTTATCCCATTAGTCCTACACAACCCTAAAGGCAGGCTCGACTTTTTCCGATATATTCAATATTATAATAACTGCTTTTATTATAACGCCGTCGCCTACATCGCCGTGGTAGCGTATATCCCCATGTCCGTTCCGAAAAGTGGCAATAAATCTCTCAAAGATCGGATCGTCGTCATTAAAATATATACGAGCTAATGTATATATAGGTATATATTACACGGAGGATACATCGGTGCCCTACGCGCTACGCATAAATATATAATATATAGATATACCATATTATTATAATAATATGGTCATGATGAATATTTATAAGCCACCAAGTGGCCGTGTAGAAGCAATAGCAGTAGTTGTAGTAGTAATAGTAGTAGCCGTAGTAGTAGAAGTGGTAGTGAATATTATACACCGCGTTCAGTCCGACGACGCGAAGCACGTCTTGCGCGGGTCAGTAAACAGACTGCACTGCGGTCTCTCTCACCAAGTCGTTTTTGTTATTATCGAAAAACAACAATTTTCATAACTAGGTATTATGTATATATAAATAAAATTATAAATATAATTCAACAGTGAATAATATTTTTAAGAACAGTGTCTGTCACGCGGGAGCACAAAATAGCCCAATAATCCCCCACACACAATGCAATGTGTTTTACATTGATGAATAATTAATAATCAATACCTATAGTAAATAATAAAAACAAAAAACTATTGAAGCAATTAAATTATATTGTGTGCGTGTTGTGATAGAGGTTAAAGCAAATTATATAATTTAAAATTTGTATTTTTTAACTCAGCGCGCATTTTAGGGTTTACTATAGAAGTATCAAATGAAACGATTTAAATTTTAAATATACATACAAAATATTCGGGCAAGTAGATACCTTTATCTATAGGATACATACATAGTAAAAAATTTATAATAATACCTCATTTCTTCTCATTTAGACATTTACACTTAACTAAACTAAAAAAGCAAAAAACCTCCAATCGTGTTTTCTATACCGTATACTGATGTCAACGCGCTATTAATTTTCATAACCGTGTACGTATTATATTTTATGGTCGATTCGAAGAACGCATTGACGTTCTTCTTTTTTTTTTTTTGTTCTTTCTAAAACGCGTTTTTCGAGTTATTGAGATTCTTCACATTTCCCAAAGGTGTTATTAAACAATAAATAGCTCGTTCGTCATACATAAAAATAATGTATATATATAATTAAACGCGTATTGCTATATTACGCACGTGCGTCGGCGGCGTAACAAAAAACGGTTATGTACAATTATTAAATGTTTTAACAGAATTTTTATATTTTTAACATAAAAACGTATCCATTGGTACGCGATCGAACCGACTGAAGTTGGACAAATAATAATAACAAAAAAATATATATATAGGTATCGTTTATGGTTGTACGAACACGCGACACATATAATAATATAACAGAGTTATAGAAATATCAAGTAGCCAGTACCCAATTACTATATAGCTACTACACACATAAAAGTACTGTGTAGTATTAAATTCGTTTGGAGGCATTGAACACCTTTGAGTATTGACTCTTTTAATACTATACATGTTTACAACTACAGTTGGACATAATAAAGGTAATATATTTTAATATTAAATGTACCTACAGTAATACACATTCGGTGCCTTTTCTAAACGATTTTTTTTTCAAAACCTAAAGCCTAGCATATTATAATGTACTTACATGCAAATTGTATTGCACGTATAACTCATTGAATCATGTTATTATATATACTGTATGTTTCACGGAACGTGTACACTGTACCGTGTTTGGGTACTTTTATACATAAATGGCAGATTTTCAACACAAAAATGCTACGTATTCAAAGTGATTCACAAAATAAATGCTACTGTATACCCAATTGCCTTTCACCACAATACGAATATTATATATTTTTTCCCCTAATCTATAAACGAATTTGCACAATGAAAACATATTAATCATAATATTATATATTTGAATTACCATTATATATATATACATAACATGTACATTATTCTAACTATTTATTATGTTATGTTTCGGGTACGAGGAGATCATGGACATGGATAACCACGCTGAGCACGTTAAAAATAACCGAGAGAGATAGAATCACTGCTATATTATAATATATAGTTATTCATTAGCCACAGTAATGCATACAAAGCTAAAAGCACTAATATACGCGTGGCCTGGGACTTTTCATTGTGATTATAATATATATATATATTACATGTTTAAAAAACGCGTTTTAATTATTACGTTATAATAACTAAACTACGCCACCGACTATGATTAAGTGCGATTAAACTTCTGCAAACTAATTAACGGTTATTATAAAATAATGCATTTCCCGCGTTTCTGTCCTTGGACTTAAAAACGGTTTACCATATTTTACAAAACAAAAATATTTTTATATAAATATTGAGAGAGATATACGTTGGTATATAGCTGTCACGGTGAGCATTTTTTTTTTTAAAGTAACAATAATAATAATTATAGTATAATTAAAATGATACAATCGCAAAAATTGGAATCACCAAAAATCTAAAACGTGTAAAAACCGGATTATTTTTAACGAATACCAACGAGATTTTTGTCCCCCTACAATTAAAAGTACAGTCGGCAAAGATAAAAATATTAGATATTGTGCATTATTTTTGTGCTGCACTCGCTTTGTTGCAATCCAATTTCACATCATTATTATATTCAAAATTTGAAAGCAATAATAAATTATTGTACCTACTAAAAAAAAACTAAGAGAAGCTCACACACGGTGCCGTAAATAGTTTAAAAATAAAGATTTCTAAAATTCGTTGAATATGATATTAACCTTATGTAATGTATAATCAAATAAAAAGTTCACTTCGAGTAAATATTGTTAAAAATAATTTTATAAGAAAATAAGCCTGTATCGTTTTGTTATCTATATAATTAAAATTTGTTAAAAAAAAAATATTATTCAAGAAATTGATTTATTTTTATTGGTTAAAAATCGGCTCCAACTTACTATGACGATCAGTCATAAATTATAATTATGTTATTTACACATTATATATAAGTATAAAAAATAAATTAAAAGTAATACAGGATTATTTTTTTTGATTGTATGTTTTAATTATTTTTATTTTTCTCAATAATTATTCTCTTTTACAAATAAGTTAATTTTAATTATTTAATTTTAAAACATAAACCAAACATATACTCGGAGTTTAGCCAATATTTAAAATTTACAAAATGAACATCAAACATCAAAGGTTTCATCTAACACCCGAAAAAGATTTTTTTTAATTACATATTAATAAATATACGTGATACCAATTTTTATAATATACCATAACCATAATCAATATTTTTGATGTATTTTAATATTAAACGGAAATATGTTAAACATTTTAAAAAATTTACACAAAATATAAAATCAGTGTATTCATCATATTTTATTGTACAATAAAAAAATGTTATAGAAACAAACATCAGAATATGAATTATATTATAATTATATCATGTTTGAAAAATTATTGATATTGACGTGGTTTATAAACTTATATATATATTTAATTAACGATTATATATATTTATATACATAAATAATAAATATATATATATTAGCATTTTTATTGTCAACCAGTCGAAAATTTTAAATAATATGACATTTATAATGATATGTAAAATAAATTCGTGTGTGTGCACTGTGCATAAACGCATATAATATACACTATCATTGCTTTCATGCACTAAATAATACTATACGTCTATACCCGTGTACACACGATTATTTGTGTATAATATAAAATAATAGTATTAATAATATTTATGATCTAAATATGTACGCGTAGGTATACAACTTAATTTATAATTTCTTCGTTTCGCGTTCACATAAAACATAATGTGGTGTAAGATCCACCGACGCGATTCGCTACGATTACGATACATATTATAACGTAATTAATAATTATTTGTACGGAAAAACGGACGTGGTGGCGGCGTATTTCCAACGTACATGAAAATATAATATAATATTATTAAAATTTTAATGTACTATGACTATTATATATGTAGATCTGGCGACGGTTTAACCGAGTAATAATGTTTCGACCTGCTTATTAAGACAAAAAAAAATGATAACGTTATAAGTACGTTTTTGAGTGAAACGAACCAAAGTGCTTTGGTGAGAAGGAAAATAAAAAAACAAGATTTTCAGATCGAACTGGTTTGCTATTAGTTTTTTTTTTCGGAATTTTCATTCGTTAAAAATTAAAATCACTATGCTATAATATCATAAGTCGAGAAAGAAAAGGTTTTCACGCAAAACGAGTTTTTACCACAGACGAGGGTCAGAAAAAAAAACGTATATGATACAGATACACATCTATATAAATGTATATAATATATACCTAGATATGTTTATAAGCGAAACCAAATAACAGTTGTTTCAAAAGTGCCTCTTACTGCACGCTATGCACTGGTTTGTGTGCGTATAGTATGTGAGGTAGACGAGGTGGCTTTCGGAGGTCAGATGGGATTAAATCGGGAACATATTCAATAATGAATCGTTATTATTACGGTCGTTATGTATACAATATGTATTTATATATGATGTTGTAAGTACTTTGTGGTACCCGCAGCCGAAGCGTACCGATACATAATATTATGGTCAAGTTTTATCTCTACTGCAGCAGCTGTCCCGTATGTAATTTTTTCCGTCGTTAAATTGCATAATATTATACGAGTACGAGGATTATCGGTCTGTACATTTTTTAGAGTGTGCGGGGGCGCAGTGCGTATAATATTATATACTCATCTAACCTGTACAGATATAATATAATATAATGATATATTATGTTTTAAAACTTAATGAAAAAATAACAGTTCGCCCCCGCAAAGGGTCGGTCGAATCTGCAATAGCATACCAAATAATATAGTGTATGTTTTCGACTTACGATTACTATACAATAAGGTTGAGCAGTGTACTATATCGTTTACACATTTTGACGTACAAAAACATTTTTCCTACGATTCAAACAACATAATGTTAGTATTTTTCTCCAGCCGCGATCCCGACAATTATTGCGCGATCGAGAGGAGTATATTATAATGCTTATATAGATAGATTTATGGGCCACGGGGCCATGCGCTGTACGAGACAATAATGCACTGCGTTAATAATGTTATTTATAAAAAAGAAAACTTCATTACCACGCAGCGCCTGCACGATATACAATAGGTCATTGGAAAAAAAAAATCGCTTTTATCCACCCGGAAGTTAGCGTGTGACTTGTTTCAGATATACATAATAATATGTACTTATTACTTATTAGTATTATTCGAAATACAATACGACAATACATCGACTAACAGATATAATAATATGTAGGTACATGTATGAACTTTACGAACGTGTATTATAGTAACGACACAAGTCACAACATATTATAATATTCGGTTTGTTCATTATTGTTACTTTATGCATATATTATAATACATAGGCACGTTTACGAGTAACAATAAACATATTTGGTACATAGTAAAAAGTGTTAAATTTGGAATTCTAACTTCTCTGTAAGATTATTTTTAAGTTTGAAAATTTCTTGCAAGTTGGTTATAATGTACGCCATTATGTAGAGTTATAAATTATAATATAGTGTCTTTTAACTGGCGATTCCATATCATTCACCTCAGATAATCATAAAAAAAAGGTAGGCAAGTGAGTATCGCTCTGCTACACAAAAAAAATTAAAAATAGCTCAAAATGAGTTAAAAAGTGTTATAAATATAAATAATATAAATACTTTGTGAAAATTGCAAGTATCTACTGAGTTACAGGATTGTGTCTAAATGTGAACCGCTATTATTTCTGTATTTTCATTATTACTAAAATAATAGTTTCAAACACATTATAAAATCTGTCAAAAAAATTGACACGGATAACGTTTACAATCTTTAAACAAATATTTTCAAAATTTTCATCAGGGGGAAGAAGGCACATACTTTGTATTATATTACAGGTAGCGTATGGTTATGGACTTAATTTAAATAATGTTAAATGTGTGATGTTATGCGTGTTCAATTATTATATATTTTATACACGCCGTACCTATGAATGTACAACGGATTTTTTTACTCAAACGTTTATTTATGGTTGTTCGTCGGTGGACAGCGATAAAGTGACTCCGCAAAGAGTATATTATACATTTATAAATCATATCTGACTATCCGAGTGTAATTTTTCGTAAAATAAAAAAAATACAAAATAAAATATTGACGTGCGGTTGACTTTCACGGTGTGTGTGTGTGTGGCGTAAAATGTTTTGTTTTCGCCTAAAAACCACACAAATATAATATATACAATATACATTATACTCGTACATTATACATACCTATATTTAACTATACCGAAAATTTTCTCACAGGTTTTCCACTGACGATATTTGCACAAAACACACACACACATATACACATATGATATATATATATATTATATATATAATACTATATACGCGAGCGGCACGGCAATGACCTTTACGAGGCCGTCGGAAAACATAATCTATTTAGACGTGTGTGCATGATGTTGTAATGATGCGCGCGCATACACACCACTGTTATAATAATGCGTACTGCAACATTTTTTTCATTTTTTCAAAAAGATACACTCGTTAGAAATGACCATTAGCAAAGTACTTTACAGATATTAATTTACACGTGAATTATGTGTCAAAACACCGTCGAAAAACTATGCACATAAAATATTATGTTCGACTTAACGATACAAGAGAGACATGTATAGATGCAATAGATAGGTAATTATGATTTACTACAGCTGATTGTCTGCGACGACGGATTAATAGAGGTGACCGAGATAGAGTCAATGGATATTCGTGATTCGGAAATTCGATCAAAGATTTCGGGAGCTCTGAATGTCCTCTACCACGAGCGTGACCGACAGTGGGTGAAAATATGTTTGACGCGCGTTCATAATATGGACCCCGCAAGAACCCTACAGCACCACATTATGTAGCGTCTTGATCAGCTATTAATATGAGTTAAGTGATAGTTCAAACTTTCTGGACTACTCGTCAAATGCCAAACGATCGATATATTGTTTATTTATACGATTACATGAAGTTTAATATTATCGTTACATTATAATATTATGAAATGGATTGTGTACATAACCTGTACACTATAAATATTAAATATACACTTAACACTTTTTGCTCAGTACAAATCATTACACGATAGGTATTATTAAAATGACACACGGACACTGCAGTTGCCAGGAAATTCTCTGTAAACGTAATCGAATATTTTATTAACAATAATCATCTCCATACATAAAGTAATGTAGTAATTTAATATACACCTATACATATCAATAATAATACTTTTTTTGATAAACATCAGCTGTAGCGCTACAGTGCTAAAAACTACCGACTCTTCCCTTTGTAAATACTATGATATCGTCATTACATTAAGTAAATACGTTGACCACCACGTTATAATAGATAGGTAGAACGCCTACAGTTAATATTACGAGACTTCTATAAGTTAACTCTCCACTATCGAGGCATAAACGTGTAAGTATTATATGATTTAATATTTACATCCACGTATTATGTGCTTTTGCCACAGTATATTATATTATATATAGTTTATGCGGATATTATATTAGTTGATTTATACAGTGTTATATATACGTGTACCTACGTACGGTGTCCCGAGTCTGTGTGTAGGTACAATCGCTGGAAACTTGACCGCAACCGTCGCGGCTCGTGTTGAACGCATTTTTTTGAAAAGCGCACGGAAAACCGTTTTTTCGCCGAAACGTTATGTCGTAACATAATTATAATAATGCGGTACGTGTAATATACGGTAAACAGGCGGCGGTGGTGTGAATTAAATTGTGTGTGACGACCGCGAGTGGACCAGTGTTTTCGAGGTATATAATTTTTCATTTTTTTTTTCACGCGCATATCTCTTCTGCCCTGCCGCAATACCGCCTATTCGTAAATCAAAATAACGAATATATATATATATTTATAACAACGAGAAACTGTAGTATTATGCATAAACCTATATTTAATAATATATTATGTATAGGTATACACTGTGGCGGTGGCTGAGCGTTATCTCCAGTGGCGGATGGATGAACGATATTACTGCAGCAGCAGTCTTCTGAGAATCGTATAAACAATAACGGTACAGTATATTATTGTTATTAAGTATTATTACGTAAGATCTTGCGGGGTCTACGCTGCGGTATCCTTTTATACGCGAATACACACACATCTGTTGTTTCTTTTTTTTTTTACTTTGCGTTTACAATGTAATATATATATATAATATATTATAATAACGTATATATAATGTTTATACACGGATACGACAAAAGTCACGTAGTATTAGCTGGTAGGTTTATATACCTATAGGTGTGTGTGTGTGTGTGTGTTATTATTATACATTCCGTATCGATATATGTATAAATATCAATCAATATTAATAGCGTCCGCGTACGTTTATGTATATATATTGTATCGTTGGTAATTTTTGGACGCGTACCTACACATCATGTCATATCGTAACACTATAAAGATCGATTTAAAATCACGCGCTAAAATGGACGGTACGCACAATGCTATATTTATACTCGTGTATATAATAATAAAACGTATATACCGTCGTGTAAACAAATAATATAATATGCAGTACATGTATACGAAAATCTCGCCCGAAAACCGCGCGTGGGCGAACACGCCGTCGGCCGTAAACAGATGCGCGCGCGTAATACCCATATACATAATATTATTATTTTTATTATAACTTATCCGCGCGTATCATTATTTTAGTACCTATATAATATTATACACATAGATATTATGCGAGATTACGGGAAAATATTAACGGATCTTCGCGAACCCGTCATTATAATAGCCGCCACCGCGCGTAAAATATCACGCGCGTAGGCGTAGGAGCATAGGACTTATATACTGTGCGGACGTGATTTGTTTTCGGTGGGATTTACGTCCACTTCGAGACAAAATCGTCCGCACGTTTCGGTACACCGACACTTATACGTATTATATAGGTACAATGGTCGACACCGGCGAGAGACGTCCGTCCGTCACCCGAAAATCCGGAAACCCAGTCTTCGACCGCCGCCACAAGACAATATCTGTTTTAGTTGACAGCGATCAGACAATATTATTGTGATAGATTCGTGTACATATGCTTCGGGATGCACGGACTTACAGGACCTGCGGGCAACACTCTCGATCCTTCATCCTTCATCGTTCATGAACAGAGGCGATCGGACATCTTCGTTTACTCCGGCGCAGGACAGTGGTGTACTATTATTACCATTGCAGTACGTTTCAATAATCAACCATCGTATTCGAAAAACGATTCAGTTTTCGGTAAACAGCGTTGTTTCTAGTGTGTATTTGTATACTGATTGAATCAAAACGACTGCTTTTACATACATACGTGTATGGAAATTTATAAGTATCAGCAAGGCATAGGTACAGTCTGCACTTGTTGTTTCTGAAGATTTGTGCCCGGAAATTGTCCACAGAAATTAATTAAAATGTTAATATTATAAAATCGATTGTAAAACCGATAACGTATAAATAACAATTTAACATGTGCCTATAACGGTTTGCTCGAGACTAAACCAAACTTCCGAGGTGTTTACAATACTATATCGATATAACAGTATACACACTTTCTCAAGCACGTAAACTAATGATCTTAATTACTATTGTAAGTATAACATGCGGCCCACGCATTTCGTAAAGACATTATAGATTCGTCTCACGATTTCACGAATTTAATAATAATATAAAAACAAACGTAGACGCCTGTGCTCGGAATACACTACAGCTGGTGTAATTGTGTTGTATTCACTGTAATAATATATTATAAATATATATATATATGCTGTCACATTAAGAGAAAAAGACGGAGAGAGAGAATGAGACGACCACAAGACCTTTTTAATTACGCGCCGTTAAAAGCGTTCGCCCAATAGAACCGTCGAGTCATGGTGATTCCAGCGAAACTATATTAAACATCTCAAGAATCACATTTTTTAACCCCCACACCCCACACAAAGAGTCACGTGCAGCGATTCATACAATAATAATTAGAATAATAAAATTCCTATTTAAATATATAATAGGTATGTTATTTTAGTTTGATAAAATATTCAAAATCGACACGGAACGGATGTATAAGTCATATACGACACACATCCATTTCATCGTGTTTGTGTGTGTGTAATGTGTATTATATTATATTACGGTACGTTATCAATTGTGATACACTACATAGGTTACGAGTGCTAACAAATGATAGAGCTGTATATCACGCTGGATGATTATTAATAATTGTTATCGAGATTATATTATTATATTACCGTAATAATATTATACTGCAACCATAGTGTAATATGCTATTATAATGTAATATGTATTACGTCAATCGGAATGTTAACTTTTCGCGTTTACGACTGACTCGGCGACAGATATACGCGTTGGTACCTATATATCTATATTACACGAGTAATGAATAATGTCATTTAAATGCGTATTATAAATTATATTATTAAATAGTAGTATAATAGTTAACAGTGTACAGTTCGTTTATTGCGATCGAATGTCGTTTCCAATATTGAAATCAACAAACAAGCGATTACATCGAATGAACGAATAATGTTTAATTTGCAGACTTTATATGCGTTGTGGATAAAACCATGAATTAGATTCGTGAGTATAATATTATTATAATACAGTTAATAATATAGTTTAAAATATAATAAAATTAAAGAAATAATGAAATACGAACTGTATTAACCTCAATCAATCCGAAACATTCGCACAAATAACAATTTTCACGATTGCTCAAAATGGACATAGGTACTCGCATACAGGGTTTATTTACTTTATTTATTAGGCATTTCGCAAATATTGCAGATATACTCGAATATATTATGTCGTTAAGTTTCGTTGACCGCGTAATAAATAAATTGTAATAACGAAATAATATTATTATGTGCTTGGAATATACGTTCTTAAATGAATCGAGCGAAATCGTTATTCGTGATACGTACACATTTATAGTTGATTGACGTTTTGCTTATAATAATGCCGAGACGTATTTATATCAAAGATAATAGTACGTCCAATGTCACATCTTAAATAACCGTAACCCAATAATCCCGTTAGAGTGGAAAATAAAATCGATTTTAAGATCACGTAATGTATGTTATGATGATAGTATAAAAATCACACGAGACGATCATTTAGTTTTAACCAACCTATTTGTAAACTTTAAGACTAAAAATATAATTTGATCACATAACATTGTACAATATGCAAATTATTTGAATATAATATTTTTACTGATTATCACTTACAACGCCACACTGTATAATTATTTACACATTTACAACGTATACGCACTTTGACAACAGTAAGTTGTGTGTGTGTGAGCTTTTGAACTATGAAATAATATGATTATTTATAAATCACAACGTTACAGTGTCATAAATGATAAAAAATCACCGTATATAAGATGTGACTATAAATATGAATTATATCGACATTTCTGTTAAAGAAAAAAAGACGCTTTAATTGGAAACTATATGTATTCACAACATATTACTGAGAAGAAACATAATAGTATTATAATTATCACATGCGCGCGTTTGCAGTCATAAAACATAAGTCGGTTTTTACAATATTGTTAAAATAAAAAAAAATAAAAATTATAACATTAAAAAACGAAATAATGTTTTCTTATTATATAATTACATATATGATTAACCATAAACATAAAGCAAATAAATACAATATGAGTGATAGTAATAGTTAAAATAATACGACTGTATATTATAATATAGTGCACAAAGTACATATTTTATTTTAAAACAATAATTAAAAAATAATGTTTAGTTAGAGTTTAATATTTTAATTTTTGTTGTAAATTATGTTTACAAAATAAAATCTTATTTCTATAAATGGTAACATTTTAGATTAATTTTATAAAGGTTCCTAAAACAATAATGTATTTTTCATGTCAATAAAATTGAGATGGAATAAACTAGAATTATTATTTAATAACAAATACGTATAAACCTATGTAATACGAGTCCGACATATTAAATTCCGTCTATTAGTTGTCAACTCATCGTCGTGATCCACTTTAAACAACGTAAAAACATTTAAAAATAGAAAAACTGATTGATTTAATAGTGTTTGATAGTATAAAATAACATTCAGACGTATAAATGTATATATTACTTGTTTGGATGTAAGGTAAATAAAGTTATTTATAATGTACTTATATATAATGTAAAATTATAATAAGATTCTTTAAGCTTTCTAATCGAAAGAACACGACGTTAAAAAATATAAAATACAATATGTATAATATATATATATATATATGAGCATAAATATTTTGTATGACGCATTTATATATAGGTACATTGAAATATTTGTATTAGCTAGTATTTATATTATTTTATTACATATATTTGTTTGACATTAATGATCGAAATACTTAAATTGTATGTACATTCATACATAAGTATTCGTTCCTGTTCCAGTAAAAAAGTATATTAGTCTATACTAGATAAATGATTACTTGTTTTCTTGCCTACCATACACACGAATAATAAACGCACGCCTTTCAATTCTCAAGTCCGTCAAAGTAAATCAAATATAAGCAAGTGTAATAAGTTTATATTATATTATATTATATTATTATTGTAATACTTATCGGCATATTGTATAATGATAATGTCAACGAGTCTCGTTGACGAGCATGCTGACTTTGACGTTTAGTGGGGAAATAAAATAAGTACACAGAGTATATATATTTTATATATGTATATAACAATAGTACGTGTTATTTACTCGTGTAATGCATAGTGTAAGTGTATACACAATATAATGAGCAGACACGAATCGTAGTAAATACGCCATATTATATACATATATAAGTGCATAAGTGCCAATGCAGGAAACGCGCCAAAGACTGTTATAAATTTATAATAACAATTAGCGGATATACAACGGAACGCAAACGCTGTAAAACGTTTGAGTCGTTCGTATATTATACTGTTATTAGGTTTTTTCACATAGTAAAAACTTGCATAAATATATGTATGAGCGAACATCGTATTTGCGAAAAAAAAGACAAAAAAAAATTTGAGCTCGTACTTAAATATTATATATTATTATATAGCATCACGACACAGACTCGTATAATGGCTGACCCTAGCAAATGAATATAAATCGGTTAATTGTTGTGAGAAAATGAGACTAAGGAGTTTAGAAATATATTAGTGCACATCAAAGCCATCGTAGGATATTACTATTGCGTCCTGATCTGAAAGGTCAAACATAGGTCATAGCCTACTATTGAGTCTCGCTAGTCTCATTACCTTTATCTTTTTTTATAACCTATAGTAGTGACGGAAAATCGAATAATTAAATGAATTTTCTTTATTCGAATATTACAAATCCCTACTATACGATATATCCATTTACTTGCATAGTACTAACTATTTATGATACAGTTCTTAAAATAAATATAGACAATTGCTGATAGTTATGCTTTTACTAAATATTGCAGATTATCTCGTATCTATAGTGATCCACAATTTCATTTCGATTTTCATTGAAGGTTTCAAATATTTCAAATAAATAATAATTTATATTAATATTATTTACAATAAACGACTGGCAAATGGGACACGGGGAAAGACCACGCGATGTCAATCTTATCAATTATTACTAAAATATTTATATTTTATAGATACATTCATTTAATAAAAATAATTTTTACAAATTTTTACAAAACACTAAAAGTAGTAAACAACATTAATATATAAAATAACTACCTAGTTTACGTACAGTTTATTATAACACTTTATCTGTACATCTATACTGTTCTATAAATGTATAAACGAACTTGTTAATTCATAGACTATCGCTAATCAAAAATTTAATCGTCACACATAGGTATATAATACAATACGATTCAGGGTACGAAAAATTAAATATTTATTTTGGCGATTCCTCAGACATTAATCAAATATATTGCATACTGCACCAACACGGAATCGATTCTTGAATAAAATATATTGCTTTAGATAGACGGGGCTATAATGTGCATTACTATTTTGTACAAACAGCAATGACCAAAAACACCGAGTTGGCCAATAATGGTCTAAAACCGTTGTCAGTCGTTGTTTTATTTTTTATCATCGAAAATGAAATATCGTTTAAAAAATAATTGAACAGCAACAATAATCGTATAAACGTTTATTTGATAGGTAAGTTTATCGAAAAAATAATAAAAACACAATTTGCAGGTGAAAATTATAGGGTCGGTTAAAGCGACTGCCACTTTTTACCTGTAGGTAATAATAATATTCGAACGCGGTGTCTAACACGAATTCACTTAATATAATAAAACTACTTAGTAGGTAAGTATACGTATATATACATCATAGAAATTGAAATCGTCACGGGAACGTCGATTTTTATTCCAATTCGTTTATTTGTCTTCTTCTTTTTATTTTTAATTAGAGCTAAAAAATAAGTAACCGCACAATGAACATAATAACGATATACGACGCAGCAGACGCCTGCGCACGGCCGACACAATAATACGCGCGCGACAAAACTACATAGGTATAACTCCATCGTATAATACGAAAATAATAATAATGTGTATTTATTTCGTCGTCAATGAGAAACGATATATTCGCGTGTATATATATATATAACACTAGAGCGGTATTATATTATTATTTTATTATATTATACGCACCGTATACACTGCACGCGTCGCAGATCGGCGCCAACGGAAGAGGACACCACACGCGAAAGCTCAGCGGGTGACCGGCGCGGGGCCGCAGTGCTCTGCAAGCGAATGTGTTCGTAAAAAGTGGGTCGGCGGAAGCTGCACACGTTAAACGCCACCGATCTAATACGTGTCGTGTGATAAACACGTAGGTATGTTATGTCGTACTATTATCATTATTATACAGGATGATGCACCAAAACGTACATACTCACCCCGATTTTTTCATTCGACGACGATTATTATAATAATATAATTGAGGACTATAATTTAAATTATTTCGATTGATTCGAAATAAACGTGTGTCGTATATTATGTGTGGCAGTACAAATCATTTTTGTTTCAAATTAATCATTACTATACGCAATAGTTGTTAAGCAGAAGTTAAGTTTTTTTTTTACGCATATAAATGCTTTGAATCAAAATACAATTTTTAACGAGCTCGGTTTCTACATTATAAAAATTCATATTGTAATACTTATTCTTGAAAAAGTGTTGAACAACGGGTTTTAACAAATGAGAATATACTATGTATAGCTTGGATAAAGCATTGGGAGAACCTATTTTTTACAAATTATAAAATATTTTTGATGAATTAATATTAACATTATTGCAATTTTCTAAGTCACCGTATACTTTAAACCACAGAATGTACAAAATTAAATAACTCAAAATCTACTTTTTCGAATTATGATTTTGATACATACCTACATTTTTTTTTTAAATAAAGTCATCGAAATATTAATGCGTACCTACAAGTAAAAACAGACGATACGTAGTGCTATACTTGTATACAATTTAAAAGTCTTCGATAATGTATACGGACTACCGTATACACACTTAAAAATTCCAAAAATCAAAATTTGAATAGATTTATTATTCAAAATACAAATGGAAGTGAGCGTGCCCGACGAACAACCCTGTATAAATGTATATATTAAATCTTCCACACGCATCTGCATGATATTGTATACTATAATACACATGCATATCACACGCATATACGAGAATCGTAATATAAGTATACAAACGGTATAGGAAATACAGTAGGACGTGGCGATGTCGTCAAAACTGGAGCAAATCGAAGATTAATACAACTGCGTGTCAAATATAATATATACAGATGTGAATACTCATCCAGTAATATATAAATGTGTAAGTGTGTGTGTGTGTGTGTGTGTGTGTAATACAAGCGACAGATACGTAGTCCAAATAATATATATTTTTCATTATATTTTAATATTCGATCGACCCATATGTCATGCATAGGTAATACACAGGTATATATTATATTGATTTTTTTTCCCAGCGTTGTATACTATACTATATATATATATATATACAGTACATAATATAATCTCGTTTGCGATGATTATATATTATAATTTACTCGTCAGTGTCACGGATTTACACTGCTGAATATTTGCAAATCATTATTTCGATATATTATTATCACGCTTACTGTGGTACACAACACATATATTATTATATTTGTTTCCGTATGTACAACTGCAGGTTGACCGACTATCGGAAATAGCCGGCACAGGGTATATTCACACTCGAGGGTGAAAACAGTTGTTTTCGCCCCTTGGACTTCTAGTATTTTTTTTCACAAATTATGATTGATAGTGTTCTACACTACATAGTACTATTTTCTTAAATAAACGATTAAAATCTAAATATTATTACACATATTTATAACGATTATCTATTAACTAATTAAAATAAAAAATAACATCAAACATTTATATTATAATTTTGATTACAAAATTACGTACCTACCTATACTTATAGACGTATTATATCAAATTACATAATCGGTTTACACATTTATAATAATAACTAGAAGTTAAATAAAATCATCTTTAAAAAAAAAAAAAAAATTGAAAACCTATAACCTTTTTTTCATAATATACAATATTATGGAGTTCTGTGTTGTATACATGTATGATGTTCCGACTTAATAAAAATAGATATAAATAATAAGCACACAATAAGTTTGAATGACGATCGGAATATGGCCTGCAGACCACCGGCGAGTCTCGCTCTGGTACAGCTGGTGGCGAGTAGTGTACAAGCGTATAAATTAATTGAAACTTTAAAACGGAGCACTGTGTAGGTAGGTATACACTTATTAAATAAATCCCATTAAACAAGATTCCGGTAGGCGAACAATTACATTACAAATTACTATCGATCGAAAAAAAAAACATTTACATATTATTATAACGTTCCGAAATCGAATAATTGAAAATAAAATACTATTATTTTTCTGCCTTCGAATTTAAACCGTCTACACACACAAGTTTGAATGACTCCTCGATTTTACCGTATTTAAGACCAATACGCTGGTGCCAGCGGGAAAGAACCAGAGATGACGGCCAAGAGATTGTAAACACATGTTCGGAATAAACACAAACTATACACGATCTCTAGTCGTCCACCAAGAAGGTATAAGTAACCTCTTAACCTATACATAATACGCCTATAAACTGTAAAACGAAGTAAAAAAAAAAAGTTTTATCGCATCATCTGCAGTGTATAGGCTCGTCTAGGAATGCAAAATAATGCGTATGTTGATAATTATTATACAATGATATACAAGCTGCGGTAATAAACTGGTGTAAATTTTATATCAGGTATACGAGGAAACACAGATGATCTGATTAATATTTTAATTTGCACTAGAATCCACGAGACGAGTTTAAATTTAAAAATATTATACTGCAATATATAAGTGACTGTAGTAAATATATATTTTTATAACACCTGATAAGTATGGTTAGTCGCATGTTATTTTACAGGGCGCGGACTTATTCTGACACCAATTAATATTCATATATAATAGGTAAATGTATATGATACGAACAAAACTAGACTTAATATGGTATTTTGTATGCGTAGTTTTTACATATTTTTTTTATAAGAGAGAAATCATAAAATATAACGTGTTTGAAAGGTCAAACGCAATAAAATAAATACATTTGAATTATTAATATAATATTATTATATACGTCTGCAATTATCGTATGTGTGCGATCGAATGACAAACAGCGTTTTTGGAATACTATTATGAACACATATTATGCATAATTACAATATTTAGTAAGACAATTTTTTATTATATTATAATTACTTCTGTTGGTGGAACCGCGGATAACAGACACGTCAGTCGAGTAGCTACGTTATTCTATAGTAATAACGTTTTATTATGTACTAACATACTTTCGGAAGTCGCACAAACATCGCATGTAAATACAATAATAAATATGATATGATGTATATCGTAAAAAAATAAAACTTATAAACTCAGAATTGCACAGCTACTTCCCGTGTTCATAAATTAATCGACGAGGAACCATATATATAGACATAATATATATGCGCTATTTATAAATGACAAAATACCTACGAAATCTTATTTAAATTCGACAAATTATATACCTCTGCTATATAATATACCGGTAATAAGTTATGGCTGTGCGCAATCGGTTATAAATACGGTGTTCGGCGTAGGTACGTATAAAACGAATATAATAACAGTATTTAATGGTGGACACGGTAACATAATATAATGATTTGTAAACGAAAATTGTGAATAATCTTTTATAATTAAAGGCATTTATATGCATATACATTCACTCGGCCATATACGAATCGGTAAAGAGTAATGTATAATATTATGCATATATCTATGTGTTTATAATATTATAAATACATAACATAAAATCATTGATTATTATAATACTATTTTATAATCAATGGTCGTCGTTAGCACGTCGAACACACTGCACTAAAAGTTATAACAAGGCGCCGCAGTGTTTAATATTATAATATATTGTTATAATCTACGAATACGTTCAACGTTTTGACGCACCTCGTAATTAATAAATATCGGTACGACGTCAGGCGTAAGCAATCAGCCGGTGCAAGAGAAGCAAGCTAGAGGAATGCAGAACATAATTATAATATGTGCTTATTATAAGATTATAAATCTATAAAAGTATACTGCTTAAATGCAGTTGTGAGGATATAAATCGACTGCAATAAATAAATAAATAATAATAATATTGAATAAAATCCGTAGGATGTATTTAACAACAAGGATTGCGCATTTTTGATTAAACGCGAGTAATATAAAAAGCACAACGGGGCAAAGGACTGGACGAAAGTATCTTACTTATAGCTTTTCAAGTCCTATTATGGGTTTTCTGAGAAACGCTTTCAACCTTTTTGACGAGAAAATAATAATTCAATGAACATTCATTTTCATATTATGCTTGTTTAATAAACAAAATAAATGGTAATAAAAAAAAAAAAAATTATGAGATACTTATAAAATTTTTCACAATTTTCTCGTGGTGCAAAAATAAAAGTTTGCATACCACTGCATTTAAAATGTGTACAATTTAATGCTACATAGGACAATTTGCACCATTGAACACTGAGTGTTTCAACAAACTATAACGGCTCATTATTTGTATACGTTATAGGCATTACACAAATCCGTAGTCTCCCGGGACACGTGCTGCTTGATGATCGTACACGCAGCACACATGATATGCGATTATATTATGTACTATTATATTATTATCATAAACATCGTAAGCCCGCGGTCGAGTTGTTAATATTATTGTAATAATAATAGTAATGGGAAAATGCAGTGGGTGGTTCGCCGAACACGGCCCCGGGTTTTTGAACACACGATATCCGAATACATTAACGATCGTATAAAACAGCCGAACCGTCATCGGTACTACGCGCGTTATGTTCACTCTACGCGTATAAATCATATGATTGTAAATTATGTACCTACTTCAAGAGTTTATGTCCAGTGACAACGAGAAATGTGAACAAACTGATAAAATATAATATAATAACGATTTTACTATGTACAAAACGTATCCCCCCCCGCACACGGGTAGACAGTAAGGATATTGTAGTCGTAGTTACTCGCATTATTTTGATACCAATATATTTTATGCATACATATACGTACAGGGGCAAAAAATAAAATGTGGCGGTCGTGGCGTGGGCGAGGAAATTAAAACACCTGAACGGGTCAGCACAATTTTTTATTTCCCTATCGTTGCTGTTGCACGTTATTATATTTTACATGAATCGATATTCAGAATCATACAGTGTGTATTTTTTTTTTTGAAAAAATATTGTTTTATGGTTAAAAACTAATAAAGTAAATAGCCATATATATTATATTAATATAACTAAATTATATACGTTTATAAGTTAGTGTGGAAAACACCGGACAATTTAGCAAATTTAATCGTTTTATAATATATTATATTTTTATGATTATAGCCCAAGGGTGAATATAAAATTGAAACTTCGTCGATAGTGACTATATAGAACGATTAACATTGTGTAAAATGATATAATAAAACAGTTTCATGTAGGATGCATATACTATTTATAAGTATACTATGTATATACAGGATGATTCATTATAAGCATGATCACCCTATTTCTTTTACAACAATAGTGGGATTATTCAAAATTGTTTAATAAACTAAAAAACCATAATACTTTGAAAATCTTTAGATTTTTTATACTATTTAAGAAGTGTCCTATGAGATACAAATAACTTTTATTTTCCAAATTAAATCGTTCTCTTTTATACAGTAAATTATTTAGTAGGAACTATTGTCGTATCCAAAACAAAACTGTAAAACGAGTATAGTTTTTGAGTTATTTATTTTTGTGTATTAACGATAATATAGGTTCATGATAATAAGTTGGGGACATACGAGGTATGATTAATTATGTTAATCAGCAATTATGTTAAATTAAAATATTGTAGTAATTCATATTTATCTAACAATATTTATTGTTTGTACTATGAACAATACATCTAATAATATATTACACAGATTTTAAACGTTTATAAATAATTTTTAGGACTATTAAATTTGATATAAATATTTTAATAATATAAAAATTATATATTATTGATATTATAAATATTGAATTATGTAAACAAAATTGAAAATAATTATACCTACTAAAAAATGTATTTCAAAAAAAGATGAGTGGTTATTATTTAAAAAAAAAAAAATAGAAGTACGTATCACCATAAGGTACTCCTCAAGTAAATTAAAAAATATCAAGAACTTGAATACATGGTCTTGATTCAAAAGTTTATTTAAAAATGTCAAAAATCATAATATGAAAATATTTACTAATACTTCACCAAATATGCATATTCCAAATATATATGGCTGCAACGAGTATATGTACAAAAGTATGTATGAAACCGTAAATAAAAATCTACTTAAAAAAAAAAATCTCGAGAAACTATATAGCTCTGCTGTACAATACATCTCGAGTATATTATATACGTCGTAGGTAAATCATTATAATTGGCATATTGCATTCAATAAAACGATTCCGAACGGAAATTACTGTATACTATATGCACAACTATACTTATTTACATTGTAAACGAGTAGGAATTTCAAAAAGTCAAACAGCAATAGTTGATTTCCTTGCGTATTTAAGGAAAATATGTCCGTCAAAAAAAGTCCATTCAAATGTGTCCAAGTTATGAAATGCGCTACTGAAAAATAGGTTAAGTATAAATTATATAATATATATATATAACTGAACGAATCGAGACTTATGTCCTGGTCAAAAAGTGGTTCACGAACAACTACACCAGAACCAACCGAAAAACATAATACAATATGATTACGATAAATAATATAAGTCACGAAAATATAGTAGTTAGTAGTTAAATATCGTTATGCACGTCGTATCGAGTACGTACATACTGCGGACACCTCCACAGTGTACGCGACGTATTGTGTATGAAAACGAAAATTCGTAAGACCCGAATTTCGCGTGGAAACCGTGCACGGCTACAAATTTTTACCCGAAGTCGAACACACACGCGCACAAACGAAAACCCGAAAGTAATTTTAGAATTTTTTTTTTTTTTTTTTTGCTCTCATACACACGCTACTATTAAATATTATGGTCTGTGCGCTGCAGATACACGACGTGACGCGTGTCGAAACAGAAGCGCGTGTGTTATTATTATTATATTAACGTCGCGCGCGCGCGACAGCCAATAATGATAATACAAATATAATATATAAGACGCACGCGGCTGCCACACAAAAATGTATTAAATGTGTGCACGCGCGTTATGAGTGTGTATGTGTGTGTGTAGATATAGAAGAACGGTTTCGGGATCGCGGCCCATCAAAGTCGATCGTCTAATGTGCGTCTCATCGTGGGCAGAGACGTACAGAAGACCTAATTTCGTGACCGAGTCTCGACGATACACATTATTACTATTATTATTATTATTATTGTTATATATAATGTTATACATACACATGCACGAAAGTATGGAGGCGTACTAGACTCCAGTATGCGTGTACCTGTGTACAAAATATATACGCTCTACCTATATTATTATATACATTTTAAGTACCAGGCTCGTCATGATGTGATAAACACGAGGGAAAAAACTCGATGTCGTCGTATCGGCGGTATACATGACACGTTTTTTATGTCTTTTTTAACTATTTTTCATTAAAATATGTACCTATATATACATATATACGTTACGTTATTATATTCACATGCACCGTACAATATATACGTATATATACTTATACACATCCGGACACGGCGACACAAAGTCGCTTTTACGAGCATCGAAAAATTATTGTACACGTTCGTATAACACAGATATCAAATGCACGTGCAGCATCATCTATAATATATTAAGTATACGATATTATTATACACATTGATGTATTAAAATAATACGTTACACAAGCGCGTGTATACAGGGTGCTTATTTTATTTAACAGCACTTGTTAGGTATTTAAAAATCTATTAACGTTTTTGAAAACAATTTGTTACAAAATTTCCTGTCAAAATAATAAACATAAATTATATTTTTATTACTTTTATCGTTATTATTTATTTATTTCTTTTACTTTTTTGAATGACAATATTCATTTTTAATTTCATATTTTAGCTGAAGCAGAATAGTTTTCAGAGTATTTCAATGCAAAAAAATCGAAATTAGGACGAGTATTTTATTAGTTATAACTTAGTTATAATTTATAAGTATTAAAAAATTAAGGTTAGAAGATGGTTGAGAAATCGAGGATATCCCGCAAAATATTAGTCAACTACTCCGTTCACCAAAGTTATAAATGCTTATAAAGTTATAACTCATAAAATTCTCTATATGTATCTCTGTATGTATCATACTCCAAAAAATATTTTGCTTTAGCAAGAATATGTAATTAAAAATGTTTATCACATCATTCAAAAATGTAAAAAAAACCTAAAAAATTATATAACGATAAAAATATTAAAAATATAAATATTTTTTTTTAAATATAGTTTTATTTTGATTAGAAATTTTGTAAAAAAAAAAACTTTTACAAAAACTAAAAGATTTTCAAATAACGAAGAATGTTGTTCAATAAAAGAATCACCCAGTATATATATATTATTTATTATTTAGTTTTGAGAACGTATTTAAATACACCTGGTGAGAATGTTTGTCATTAATTAGGAATAAAACGAGTAAAGTTTTTGGGAATAGTTTTTTATGAGTCATTTAATGCGATTTCGGAAAATTACGACGACATAACATGTATAGGTATGCGCGTTTACATATAAGAGGTACCAACAATTCGTGACTATGTTTGCGATTTTTACCGAATAACGGACAAATCGACGGTTGTCTCACGCGCGGGTGTGTGTGGGGGGACCTGACCGCGTTTTATGACGACGACGACGACGACGTCTGCAATTAAGTACATTATATAGTCTCCCATACTCGAGTAAATACTTATACAATATATTATATGCATATACAATATATATAACATCTTCGACGGAAACGTATTATTTCATGTTTATCGAAAAATCAGAATTTTGAACGCCTCAACCGTGGCGATTTTACTGCGAGGAAACGTAAGACGACATCACATAGAGTTTTGACCTGTAGTGCACATCGATAAACGGGGTTCAGCATATAGATATTTTATATTCGTTTTCATTCGCCAGTCCTAGTTAGACGCAAACGCCGAATATGGTTAAGTCCCCTGCGTCCCGCGGCCGAACGAAAGCACCGGATAACTGTAACGATATTATATACGATAATATTATAATATTGTTATAACACAATAATATTCTATATATTACGTATATTATAATGGCTGTGCTGCACGTGCTCGGCTGCCGTCGGGCGTAGAAAATATTTAAAAAAAAAAAACCGTTTTAAAGATCAACGAGATCCGTCCATACTGTCCGGGTTCGCACCGGAAAATATGCAGTATTCACTTCAATAATAATATATTACGTATATGACTCCAATTCGTATACATAGGTATAGTAGGTATACACTTCAGGCATTTAAACCGATCGAGACTGCGGACTTCGAGTCCATTATTATATTATTAATAATAATAACTATTATTATTAGGACGAGCCCGCCGCACGTATTTAATAAAACGATAACAATTAATACGCATATATACTGCGCACATATACGACGCTACTGTTTAATATATGTATTGGAAAACCTATTGAACGCGTCGATTTATATATAATATATTATTGCCAAATCATCGTCGTCGCGGGGTGACGTGCGCACAGTAATTGGCCGTGTCCAGTGTGTTTATAATATAAATCGGACGAAGAGCGCACACGAGATACAACGTTCTAATATACAATATATAATATATAGAATGTACGAGGTGAATGCGTATGAAAGACCTTTGAACTGACCACGAATTCGCACCACGACTCCGGCACGCACGGCAATATTATCGTTGCATACGTGCGCCCCGCCGCAGTATCGGATAATTATAATACGCGATTTTTTTGGCTAGTCATCGCCGTCTGACGGCTGATCAACACTTTTGTTACGCGCGCGTGTGTGTGTGTGAATGCGCCAATCGATCGTCATATAATGATAAACGATCGGCGAAAAATATCGATCGATTTATCATAGCAATAATTTAATTCGTATATAGCGCAACAACACAGAGCGTATCACACGATCGCGCATCTAAAATAATTATATGTATTTGCACAGGACCAGTGGAACGCTTCATAAATAACTATGTTTTATAATGTATATACCTATCGAGGAATATAATATGTTTGCAGAATATTGATAAACGATGCAATTTGCGAGCACTGTGCCAATCGATCGGCTAAAAACAAGCGATACTACTTTAAATCCTGTACGGTACATTTATTATATAACTATATAATGCCATACTCGAGTTTGTCGCATACCGATATATTATATTATAATATAATATATGGCGTGCCTCGGTCGCGTCTCGTGCGGTATGTTTTATACATGTTTGGAAGAGAAAAATTTTGAAAAATCGCCATCGTTCATTATATTATAATATATTATACCGTCGACGCGCAGCACTATCTCGCACCTAAATTTATACCTACATATAATATAATATAATATATACGCGTTCGTATATTATATATATGGTCAGACACTGCACGCTGCACGCCCGCACGTTAAATCTCCGTTCCAATAATGCAAATCGCAGGTATAATAAACGGGAAATAACGTTGCAGAGTTATTTAACCGGCGAGACGACGAAACCCGTTGATTTATCTGATCATCACACATTATATTATTTTGTCCGGGCGCGATTTCCTTCGTTTTTATTTTTAGTTTTGCTAATTCCTCGGTCGAGACCACAGCATCACGAATGGCGGTTTATATTCGAGTCCCCGAGCGTTATCCGCGATTGTGCAGTATAGGGTACATATATATAGGTACAACAAAAGCGCGTCTGTACATCCATTTATTATAGTTATATTTTGACCCCGAGGTTATATACGCACACATTTGCACACACGAAGCGTATAGTATTTGTACGTACAATATGTTTAAAAATAAGAGATAATAATAATATAATAATCAGATTGCTATAACAATATTATACAAGTTTTGGTGGCTGCTGCAGCAGTATCAGCAGTATAATACGAATAAATGTATGAACTCAAAACAGTCGAAACACGCTTGCGTATAACGTACAAGCGTATGTATTTCTCAAATAAATTTGACCATCTAATATTATACACATATACGCACACATTTAACACATAAAAAGGCGGTATAGAACCAAGTGCATAGAAAACACGTGAAATATACCATACATCAACGTATCATAGTAAAGATTATACATATATAGGTACATAGAATTTGTTAAATACAAAATAATTGCTCGAAATTTAGGTGCTCGTTATACATTGGTATGTGATTTCATAATATGTTTTATACAATGAGAATTATTATGCGTCCAGTGTTTGCATCGTAATTCGTAATAACTACCTATATGTATACATATATATAGCTAGGAACAATGCTACATAATCATATAATTATACGATGCATGGCGTCGGCACAATAACACATAATATATTATATTATAATAACACTCGAGAAATTAACTCATATTGCAAGCTACACATTTAGTGCGGTGGATATAAATTATGCATTAATAAATAATTATGACTGCTGCAATCTCTACATATATCGATTTTGGCCTACAACGATTTTACGTCTGTATATTTTTACTTAAAACTCGTATATAGGTTTATGTGTAGTATCTACATGAATAGATCGAAGAATCCCGTCGAAATTAAAACATAAAATAAAATAATTATAATATATTTTATGATAAACTATAAAATAAACTATTAAACTTTCTCGACTTTTCAACATAATTTAATTTTGTCATGTATTCCTATTTAATATATTACTAAATCATTACCTATCTTTATCACAATGTATATATGAGTATATTATTAATTTAAATAAATGCATATCGTAATTTTTATTGCTTTATAATTTAATATTTTTGCCCCTCATTACCCTTCGAGGGTGTCACTTAATAAATAAATAATGTATCACCTGTCCTACCCATAACGATAAAACTATAATATGTAAACTTTCAGGGCAATTATCTCAATTGTTGACGATTTTTAACACAATAAATAATTTATAGTAATAATAACGATAATAATTAATAGCGATACGGTTATTCTCTCAAGTACATATATTTATGTTACCGATCGCAGCAGGAGCGCGTGTGCTCGGGCGTTAAAGTCTCTCGGATCCACATGCGATGTAATAATATTATAATCAAACACTCCAGTCACAGTTTATTTACTGCATACAGCTCACTGCGTATAGAAGATCTGTCTGCATATTCATATATAGTAGACGAACCGTATTCTTCTATACACTATATACAGGTATATATATATATATTCGCGTGCCTTTGACCACCTGCGCCGTTTGTTCGTAGCAACAGTCGTAAATGCTGCGACGAGCTGATGATGAAATGTAAAATGTGAAGGAAAAAATGAACCGTAGAGAAACGGACGGCGATAGAACCAAATATTGCTTATTAATAATTGTACGTAGCGGTGGCGGCGGCCAATAGATATCAATAAAATATATTGAATAGTCGTCGTCCGCGGAGGACGCGCGTGTTGGAACGCACGCGTGACATAAACGGGGAATGCTTTTTTCTTCTTCTGCGTTGGTCTCCGACGTGGTGTCGGTAATTCGCACGCGTCTATATACATATACGATACACAGTAGGCAATAGGCATACCTGTATTATACATGTGCGCATATCAAAAGGTAATGGACGGAGAAAACGAAAGAAAAAAATTATCGCGTGTATAAAAATAATCGGAACAATAATATAATAATATAATATAGGCGGCAGCGTTGACGATAATATTATTATATATACATATTATATTTGAAACGAAGAGTGTGCGCCATGTCGCGGTGTATTATGCGCGCACGTTATAATAATATGTACGAAATTGCAGAGTACCTATATGTGTGTGTGGCGTGTGCGTGGATGCGATGTCTCCAAAACGGACAGCACAATGGGCGAAATCGATTTAAGAGTATAGGTGCATTATATATGTATACATGTAATATTATATCGTATTTTTTTTTCAATAATAAAATATTATTAAAATTATACGACGTTTCTTTGGAGTATTATTTTTCTTCAACTGCACCGCGAGAATAACTATATAGTATATATTATTATATTAAAATAATGCGTTCATCGACTTTTGCTGTTCATTACATTTTTAGGTTGTTGTTCGTTCAAACCACCGCAGTCTTCTTTTATGATAACATATAATATCTACTAACACATGCTGCAATGGCCTAACATCGGTCGACATAATTTCATAATTGAAATCAAAGGATGCCGTTTGAGTGATATTATAGTAGATATGTGTATAAAGATGTGATCAAATATATATGTACTGGTATTATGTAATAATTTTAATGTTTACCCATGCTACTTAAAGTTAGAATCCAAATATGGTTAATGTTATAATATATAAATAAGCTACAAACTACTTTTCCTTCCTTATATTGATTTCAAACAGAATTCAATTTTGGGAAGTATTTTGAAACTTGAATATAAAAACTAAACAATCTTTTCAGTCAATATGTCTCAAAACCAATGCTCCGTGTATGAGATATAGTGATCGAACTTTTTTCCACGATGACCTCAACATTTTGACTATACCGGATCCAGAATTTAAATTTTGAAAAACTAATAAAAAACACTAAGTCATTCATTCAATCTTCTAGTATCAAATGAATCCTATTTATACAGACCTATATGAATCTATATTATAGTTATATCGACTGAAAAAAGAATAGGTAATTTATAAATATTTTAACATAATACATTTTTATCCATATATTTATACATAACAATATTTATAGCTGAATTCAAATAACTAAATAACTTACTTTAATATTATCATTACTTATATGTGCATAATATAATAACTTATTTTTATTTGTAGAGTTATATCAATGTTACATCTCCTCTGATCATGTGACTTCATTTCATTATTTTCTAAGATAAAATGTATACATTGAATTAGTAAAATATATATTGTAAATAAATAAGAAAAAATAAAAATCTAACAAAAAGAAAAGTTATTGCATCGAAAACTTTTAATAACGTTTAATTCCCATTACACTATATCATTATCTAATAAATAATATATTTTGGAATACATATTTCAGACGCACTTTTGCGATAAACGACGATACATATATATAACATTCGTAGAATAATAATATAATAACCGTTGCGAAAACCGCATACAATATTATTATATATTATACCTAATAACAAAAAACGTATATATTATGTATAATGAGAGTGTGTAAATCGCAATGATCTCGTTTACACAAATTATTTCCCATGGAAATTTTCAATTTTCGATAAAACAATATAAACTGGTACGTACACACATATTACACATACATGTACGATCGTAAACGATAACAATATGTGTATATTATATGTATATACACATAATATGTATAAATATATTCTTTAGTTTATGTTTTATTGCCCGTAATAACCACGTTACGATCCTTGGTAATATAATACTAAATAGTTCACATCGTGGTCATTCACGATTGTAATGCGATTATAATATGTGCAAGCGGTCAACATACTTCCGACTATTTAGCATGTGTACACGCGTTATAAATATATTTCCGGAAACACTATAATATATTATAATATCGTGGTCGTGTATTATAGGTACGAGCCAAATAGGTACAACAGACGTTCCAAAATTGGTTTACGTTTAAATGTTAGCGTGGGATTAAAACGACTAAAATATATTTAACTCGTGAGAAAGCGGGTATACGAAAACTGTACGAATGTTATTTTAAATCGAAACAAAACTATATTAAAAAGTTTTTCTGTAGAAAAAAATTCGTTTCTATTAGATAAAGTATTCATACACATATTTTACCTGATAAAACTGTATAATTTTTAAAAAGATGTTCGTATCTTTTATAATCTACTAGAAAAATTCAATTCGCATTCTTTGAGTCAGTCTGACGTTTTACCGTGTACACTGTACATCCATCTATAAATAATTTTTGCTAAAGTTAAGAAATGCTAAGCAAGGAATCTATAAAGAATACATAAATAAGTAAACACTAAATGCAATTTTCATTCACAATTAATTTATTAGTTTACCGAAAATGAAAAATAAACAAATGATATATTAATAAGTAATAACAATAGAGCGATAAACAAATAGAATATAGAGAATATAGGTATAATACTTCAGACTGTTAGTGAAATAAAAACGGGCGTGGCAGTGAGTACACCAAATTCAGTATATGTTTTGGAAAAATAAACGGAAAACGCCTTACCGAATGTCATAGTACCTATTCAACAATAGCGTGAAGAAACCCTTTCCTCTACTCACCTACAAATATTCCTCAACACGCCGGCCCCCACCGTTACAATGTAAACTATATTCTATACAATTTTTTCTCTTTCTTTTTTTGTTCAAACTATTAACATCATCGATAATTGATGCTGCATTCTGTTTCCTATTAAATTACGTTATTACCTATACTTCAAACGAATATTGCTTTAGATTTGAGAAGTTCACATCGTGCATCAACCATACCCTGCACGTGCAAATACATATACTCCTACAGTTTGTCTCGTTCTTATATTATGCTTTACATGGCTTATAATGTGCCATTCGATATTTTTGCGAAATAAATAAGTTTGTGACATCTAGACATAATAACAAACAAGACTAGGTCATTGTACGTATTTATATATATATATAGTTTTGGGCGTGCCCGGTTAAAATGTCTGACTTTGCAACGGCGACGAGTCTGTATGTGAGTGTGTGTACTGCACGTGCACGCTGAAATAGACGGACTAAAAGAAAAGGAGAAAAAACGGATATTTATCGCACGGGTACCAATGAGTTTTTTACGCGTATTATTTCGCACGCGGTTACGGGAAATTTTTAATTAACGATCGATAGACAAAAAAAAGAAAAACTAATAATGAGATCGGTATCGCTCGCGAACGCCGAGGCCGTTCTCACGCGACTCTCCTGCGGCATTAAGCTCGATATTATGTGTGTATATATATATATAAATATATAAGTGCTTATATACCTATATACAAGCCTCGTACGGTGTACATTTTTTTCTGCCAATTTATACGTTTAGCTCTCCGCTCCTTGCGTACATGATATACAACGTATAGTCAACGTACATTGTGACCAATATTATAGGTATATAAATATATAGGTAAGTATGCGTACAAATGAAACACGAATACATAGGCAGGTCTACAGTATAAGGTGCCGTTTTATCGATTATTTCAGTCTCCGTCATTTTAATATTTTAATATTAATAATTTTAAAAACATAATTTTGGGCAATGTATAGAGCCACAAAATCATTATAGTATTTGGTAATATATATATATTTTTAATTTCGTTTAACAATAAAATATATCTGTTCTCAGTTAAAAATGAGTTGGTCTTACCATAATTTAGGTATAGATTTATAACAGTAAAATGTTTTCAGTGAGTCACCGTGTGTATTCGTATAAAACATATACACAAAGTGCAGGGTACCTATATATATACACTAATACGAAACAAAAACTATGAAGTTAGATATAATTTTGACAACGTGTACATGCTACACATAAAAATCTGTTTATTCGAAACCATACCTACCGATATTACAACAGCAACTCGACATAAGTGATTTGCACCGAATTTGACCCAAAACCAAAACGTTGTATCTGTATGTATAATGTATGTATGTAATCGTTGGTAATGTGTAATACGAATTTATGGAAAACTGTAATTTGGGCCAAAACTAACACATGTAATTTAAGGCGAAATTAAATTCGCTTAAACTGTATACACAATACCTAAGTAGTAATTTAGATGATTGAGATAAACTTTCATCTGAAAAAAAAACCTTGCTGTTATGTGAGTATACGGAATACAGATTTTTTTATGTTTCAGAAAGATCATTATAAATTATTTTTCATGTTTTCGAAATAGTCTGATCTATTCTTCGGAATCGTTTATTAGACGCAATAGTGCTGCTTTTACATTATACTTTTATTAGCCCACCCACCCAACACTTTAAAACGTATCGAGTCATTTTTTGATTTAATTTACCGATGACATGACATTATAAAATTTACTACCAAAGTGATGTCCGAAAAAGTCAGCTTTAATTGCAAACGTAAGGTAGAATAGTTATATACATAGAGTTCACGCATATATAATGTTTAAACAATATTTGTACAATTTAGACCAAGCGTAATATTTTTATATTATCGATTACAAAAAAAAAAAAAATTTTCTAAAACCCGTTGCGCGTATATGTATATATCTTCTAAAATATAATTAAATCGAACTGACCTGCAGCTCTGTAGGCGATCTCATTACATGACGTATATCGGGATAGGTACTCGTTTTGTTTTGTTTTTTTTTTCGCTGAGAAATAATTATATTATTATTATTGACCGCATTAAAATATAAAACGCACGTTTTATGCATTATCATTCGTCCAGAGACGGCGACGGCTACGTCGACCAACCGTCATCGTATTATTATATTATATACGACGACGAGACGGCGGCAAAGACGACGACGACGACGACGATAGCAAGAGCACATGTACTTGTGCACCTACATAAGTACTAACCTGTTTATAATGAAAAGAAAATAATATATTATACACACACATATTATATTACTGAGACAATTAATGTCTTCGAATGCAATTCGATTAAAACGGACGTGATTATTATAAATCGTAATGTATGAAGTCGGTTCGCCTAATATATTATAGGTAAGTATATAAACGTACAGTTTTCCTAACATAATAAATATGGCGAGACATCAAATGCACTTTTTTTTTCAAACGAGCCTTATTTTATGTTATAATAATGATTATCCACATTATACATAATAATAATATTATGAGTTTTAAATGTAACGACGTCTGCCGTAAATGTTTAGAAATCTTAGTGACACATTTTTATAATGACAATTTTTAGAATTTTAAAATACGACTTTTACCCGTTCTTTACTAAATTAACTAAAACGTAATAACCTTCTGAAAATGTGTATGTTTTCAATTATATCACATCGAACAGATCAATATTCAATATGTAGTATGTCTATTAACGTATATTTTAGTACTTTAAAAGCGAGCCGGATTACAGAGATTTCTGAAGAATACCTCCACCGCACATTCCGTTGACCTATATACAAATACATTTATATTATACCAAAGCACGTATATATTTCGGGTACTTTCTGTCCATGTGGATATCATACACATAGCTGCGAAGCGTACCCTTCGGAAGTCGGTCCTCCGAACAGAAACTTATACGTCGATACGATGTCGTGCTAAGTATCTCCTTGCAACCGGTTGGCATACTCAGTGTGTACCTGTTATACGGTAATCGGATACCGCGGTTCGTATAAAACAATAATTTAGCAACCATATACATAACATACGCGGGAGTACAATATAATAATACTTCAAGTTCGAAATGACTCCGGGGCGGCGGCGATATGTAATATATAATATTATATTATATATGTACCGTTACAATAGGAATGTGCTGCAGTATATTCCGGTCGTCTCTGCGGAGGAGGCGACCCTAATACGATTTTAATATGAATTTTTTTAACGCTTTTAGTACAGTACACGCCTAATACCCTATGCATAGTGTTGTACACTAAAGCAATTGAAATAACATTCGAAGGAAACCACAAACGCCGTTTTTTTAGTCGTTATTGTTTTCGGACTTTATTATAAACATCTATGCGACCCACGCCTATCTTATATTGTTTATTATTATTATTATTTAAATTAACCCTAGGATTTGCAGATATATATTTATATACAAATAAATTACACAATATATATACATTATATTGTATTATGATGATATGATATGAACTACTTAATGATCAGATAAAAAATATTATACAATTGCACTTATTTTATTTTTTAGATTCGTATCTGTAACGAATTTGATGGCGATAGAAACAGAATGAGATTCTGAAAATTGAGCGATTCGGCCAAAGATTCCGGGATAATTAAATTGTCTGTTCTGAGCAGCACGACAGTTGGAGTAAATATGTTCAACATTGATATGAACCCCACATAAGGGGCATATTTATTATTATTACCATTAGTAGATGTAGGTACCTAATTACTTATGAATTATAATAATTACTGCTTGAATTGGAATAAAAATATTTTCATATTCTGTATAATCAGTACATTGTTTATTTTTCTTGAATATAGCGAATAGCGAAATATTATAATATGCAGAAGTGCATAACTGCACATTAATACAATTGCATATAATATAGTCAATATGCAAATTTAAAACGTGTGCATTAAAATTATCGTGAGGTAAACTGCACATACATTAATAACTCAATAATACAACATCATGTAGGCAAGTACTTATATTTATATACATAATTAAAAATAAAATGTATATATGAACGAGTGGTTAGCGTAGGGTTGCCATATGTCCCGGATTTTCTGGAACACTAACACTAACAGCTCCGTGATTTATGCCCCGGAGATCCGGAGAGTGGTCTTGGAACGTAAAAATGTCACAGATTAACGTTTTTTAGTCTTAAAAATACTAATTTTGATCAAGTACATAAAAAAAAATAATGAATATAAATTATCATAAAATATTCAAAGATCGGTAAAAACGATTCGTTTCTACACCATATACCTATAATTTAAATTCTACTTATCTATATAATATCTTTAGTTAATTTTGTTTTATTTTCGGTTCCCAATTTCCTTGGTGGTTTATTATTTGTACTACTGTATATACTATATTTGATTACCTGCAACGCGATGGAGGGTGATATAAAAACGGATGAATTAGAAGGTCAGTTATATGTTCTAGATCTACTAGATTTAAGTATAATTCGTTTTATTATATATACATATTATATGTTTTAATATATCTTGGTTTTGATTAATAATAATCTAGTAACCATAGGTTAGTTCTAAATAATATTTGCCCTTATTGTTAAAATGTCCTTAACGACTGCACTGACGCTAAATGTGTATATACGTTTAATATTACGCCATAGGATATACTAAGACGATCCCTTCCGATTAGTTCTACAGAGAAGGTCGTATAATTCACTCGGTTATTAGCACATTGCCACCGCCGAATGTTTATTATGCCTCGGACGATCCTATTCGGATGTGCACTACATACTATACAGATATATATATTGTAAATACCACTCGTAACGAGGTTTTATATTTGTGTATAATATGTGTACGTGCGGTAGTTGTCGAAAATATAGTACACATAATATAAGTCGGCTAACGACGAGCGTAATTATCGTTATCAAAATTGATATCTTATTTTTAATGCTTTTATAAACAATTCCGCCACCAAACCCACGCGAATGCAGTTGTACTTATATGGGTACTTTAGCAGATGGTATATACCATAAACATGTTATTATATATAATATATATATATTATATTGAAGAAATTTAGTCAGAATACGAACGTTTTCGAAACTGTATTTGTTTAAGTGGGCACCTTTACGTTAATTTATAGACCTGAGAAAAACGTAATAAACATTTTTTACGAGATGCTTATTATTTTAACGGTGAATGAATTATTCACACATTATTGCAAAAATTATTAATTTTTTTTTGTTTACACAAAATTGTTTTTTATTTAAACCATTAAAACATTTTGATATTATGTACATTTTAGTATTAAGCAAAGGTATACAGAGATGAGAGAATACATATCAAATATCGGAGCAATTATTATAGTTTTCATTTCAAATTCAGATTAGAGGAATAGAAATGATAAGGGATGCTCAAGCCACCAAGTACTAGCTCTTCTAATATGCCTCTGAAGGCTATTGTAAATAAAGAATTACTACGATTTGTCCAAATATCATCAAAATTACCGAAAAAATATTCTAATCCAAATTAATAATTAAATATTTTAAATCGGTACTGTAGTTATATATCGACAAACCCGCAGTAGTTGTTGTAATAGACAAGTTTTCGCCTAACATTTTGCACTTTCAATAATTATAAAAACAAATTAAAATATATTATATCATATAATGGGTATGGTGGTCGAATTGCACTTGGGCTCAAAAAAGGTATTTTTACAAAATTATCATGCATTTGAAAGGGTTATAAGTTTAGAAAATACTCATTTCTTTTCCCACTTACAGGCTTAGAATTGACAATTATTTCAATCATTGGCGTGATTAAAAATGATAGCTTTATACATACATCATGTTAATATAATATTATAGATATATATTTTTTTAAATTTTTAAATTTTTTTTTTAAACGTCAAATACAATAATTATTGTCAATATTACATTTTTTTTTTCACTATTTGATTATTTTTTTGTAGTAATAAACTAATAACAAACTTTAATTAAAATTTTAACTAATTAATAATTCGCTTTTGAGCATAAAGGTAATATATTTTTCAATATCATTTATATTTTTTCTAGTACCATGAACATGTAGTTGAAAATGTTGTATTAGTATTCTGCATCTAATGAGTGTTTTTTAAGCGTTTTACTCCTTCAAATGCATAATATTTTTGTGGAAATCTTTTTTTGAGCACAAGTGCAATTCGACCATTTCTTTTAAGGTAATAAGTGCAATTCGACTATCCCGCATATAATATTACTAAAAAAAAACATTATGCGGGTTCAGAGTCCGAATGCCACTGATACCTTTTGATTACGCCACTTACATAAGTTTTTATGAGCTTCGTTACGCCAACACTGCCACTTTTGAATTTTAATACCAAACCTTGACAGTGTTATGTACTTTTTTTTGTAAAATTTTGTACAAGGAAAAAAAATTGTACAACCTCCCAAACCCAAACAAAATACGATTTTCCTATGCGCGTGCAGGAATAATGTAAATAGATACGATACAATATATAGGTAGTGCAATATTGTAAAACGTCCATCATGTCAATTGCCATATTACCAATTTAGGTTACAAGTTTACAAGATTACAAGTTTGGAATTCATCTCAAAAACTATGATGCTACCAAATGTTATACGATTTATACACATTTGTAACTACATTTCCAAAATTATATGATCTGAATTAAAAGTTGATGAAATTGTTGTTATTTTGTACCATTTGAATTACACTAGTTAGTGAATTATGTATTAACATATTATATGAATATGTTTTTTTTTACAATTTTAGTGACTATTTAGTACTATTTTAAATGATTACGGCGCCCAAATATCAAAATACATATTTATCTATAATTATTTGAAGTTAACGGCGTCGATAAAAATTATGAACGTATACCAGAATTTTACTTATTTCAAAAGTGTCGTGTACCTACACATACCGTATAGTATTGATATTATACACGGCTGACCGCAAAAATGCGATTTGACACGACGCAAATAAATATGAATATTTTGATTGCATACCATCACCATGAGAACTTGCAATATATTATTGTTTTGTGGTCATCAAAACGCAAGCGGTCATAAGAGACTATATAATATTATTGTAACTAGTAATCATAAATTATGGTAATAATAATATAAGTTATACGCCTAACGCTAAAATCCTGATAGTATGTGTTATGTATATAAACGAAACTGTGTATTTCGGATGAATGATAAACAAAATCATGTTAAAAAATTAGGATATATATATTTTTTTAATATTTTCCAGTTTAACGAGTAAGTGTAGAAATACTATAGAAATACAGTATAGGGCACATAGAGCGTGATGTATTATAATATTATTTCCTAATATGTCCAACGTGTCACCGTAACTTAAACGCATTTGAAAATAATAACGTATACTTTTTAGTTTTCCCAACGGTGTCTTCGGTCACGAATGTTTGCAATAAGTACATACAAATATATATATATTTTTTTTTTGCTAAAAATCAACAAGTCATATATACTACCAAAGATTATATTTTTATCTAAAATTATAGTAAGTTATTGATTAGTTATGATATTAGTTCAAAAATGTTATCGAATTTGTACGGATTTAATTATTCCCTATTCAAACAAATTATGATTAATTAAATGTATATATTTTATAAGTCATTGTATTATCACACGATGAAAAACTATTTCTAACTATTTTAATAATAACGTGCGTAATAAAATCCTAAAAACTGTTCGTTGTTCTTTCTCTCTCCTCCAATTATTTAAAAATACAGAGAATTACTGAGCATTTTTATTGTTTTCTACTAAAAAAGTGTCTTCAAACACAAAAATAAATAAATAAATCAACGTTATCAATACAGTTCTGATCTAATCTTAACATTAATATTCTGCACCGCGATACATAATTTGTGTAAACTGTTGCGAAACTTTTAATAAAACAGATATTTTACACGCAAAATGTGTTCCTAAAATAATAAGTGACACACAGTCACACACATGTATAATATAATAGATAATTTATACAGTAACATTCACGATGGGTAATCTATCGGAACCATAAACGTACCTAGTTGGAATTCAACCGTATATCATATTCCGTATAATCGTCTGCGGGTGGACAGTCGACGAAACGGAAAACTTGCAACCACCACGCGACCTCAAGACAATTATTGTTGTATTAGGATACGCGACGTGACGCGCGTGCTCGAGTATGTCGAGTCGTCCACTCTCCAGTGTGTCGCTTATATTATATTCTTTGCAGACGGACGAGACGAAACGTCTCCTGCGCGTCATTCGCCAGACGGACACCGATAATAATTATTATTATTATCGGCCGGCGACGAGAAAGGATTAATCGAACGCGGTAACAGCAGCTATTGTGAAAAACCAGTGCAGTGTACACGCGCGCGTACGGTGTATAATGCACACACGTACAAATTATATATTATATATGATGTATTATACAAATAATCGCATTCGAAACTAGAAACCGTTTCTGGGGCCGGCCGCGTGCGGTCGGGATAATCTCCAGTGTGCCCTTAATGCGTTCTCCGGGTAATTGTCTGGACGATTGTGGAACGAGCGCTACTCGGACACACACAATGACTACGACTGTGCCACTCGCCAGCTCAATGCGACGAGGAGTCTTATTTGCAGTGTACCTATATACATATAAATCGTACACGCGTGCGTGTATAGTTCTATCGGAATCTGGATGTGAGAGGAGAGCCTATCGGCGACCGAACCGACGCGTTTGTGTTTCAAAAAAATGTAAGAATTCGCGAATCACATATTATTATAATACGAGCGTTTTTGATGTCACTTTTGACACGATTTGTTCGAATGACGGTCTATATATATGCAATCATTTTCGAAACCCGCCTGACCAACCGCTGTTGATACGAGACAATGTACGCTAATATTTTAATACGAGGAGCACACATTTATACGTGGTGTCAGAGAAAAGCTTTACCAATCGAGAACAAACGAAAACATGACAATATTAATCGATAATACAACTTATTTAAGTATAATATAATAATATTAGCGGTATACAGTTTCAGAGTCGACTCAAGTCTCACAAACTTTTTTGACAATGGCCGATTTAAACAACTGATTTCAGTGCGCTGTACCGGTCGAGTACTCGAGTAGCACAAAACATATGTTTCTTTAAATCATAGACGATTTGCTGCAATTGCGGCGCTGTGCATCTCATGCGATGTCGTGCGATAAACCGTCTACGATGTAAAATGATCTGTAACTCGGATTGACGACAACGCAACTTATTATTTCTATTAAAGTGTTGTAAACGTTAACCCGTATAGGACCCACGCAATCGCACACGACAGAACGTCACACAGTCGCGCATTTTAAAAGTGGTTTTTTTTTTTCGAGTCGAATCCACTGCGACAATATAATACACAAGCAGATATAATAATTCATCGCGACGGTGGACATAATTTCCCGACAGTTGTTATCGCAAGACGTTTATCATCATAAACCGTCGTCCGACGTCTCGTCACACATGTATATACCTACCTACGTAGTACACATGTATATGTGACGTATATGAGAACGGGGCGAGATCAATCACGTTCGAACACACGGGGACCTACATCGTCGCGTCCTGCTACAACAGCAGTCGGCGCGGGTCTTTCGAAGTGACCGAAGAATGCGATTTTATACGCGTATACATATACGTATATATATATAATATATTCTCTCACCGGGCGGCGGATTAACATCTAGACGCAAACGCTGCACATTTTCCGTCGTCGAAACGGACCGATTTGACATGGCCGTGTGGCGTACGTAGGTATATGGGCTTAATCCCATCACGACGTTTTTACCGTATACGTTTTATATGAGAATAGTGACAGCAAAGTTTATTTTATTTATTTTTACTTTATCGTTATAATAAACAGCGATCAGGCATGCGCGTTCTACACGCGCGGTAGACGTCGTCAGTAGTTGATGTTTACGAACGCAAATGACGTCGGTACATAATATTATAATATATATATACATAGGTATATGCATTATAGCAGTAATAATATGGCGGCTGCTGCAGTAGTCGTCGTAATATCCACTCGCACGCGGTACACGCACTGTATTGCAATATTATATATACACCGGAACAACTCGTACATACAGCGTATATAACGACAAAATCTCAAACCGTAAACATACGATGACGACGACGACGACGACGGAAACCGGTATCGGTATATATTATTATCCTAAATGTAGATCGACGGGAAATGGACCACGACCTTCGGGCCGCCCGCGGGGACGAAAAATATTCGACCGAGGGAGACGCCCAGATGATGCATGCGAGTGAATCACAATAATATATATTACGGAGATCATTACCGACGAACGGGCCAAACGGGTCGGAAGTGCGGTGGAGGAAATAGAATTACGGCGGAATAATACATTATATTATTCTGCTGTTCGCAACCTCGCCCCTACAACACAGTGCAGCGTTTTTCCGGTTCAAGGTCGTCGAGCACACGGTCGATCACGGACCTGCACTCTGTACATCATTTTTCTGTGCGTGCCCGTGTGTAATAATATTATAACGTACGTACGCGAGGGCTATAATTAGACGGAATCACGTCATTAGGACGTAATTGCGCGATTCGCGGGCTACCGACGGTCGTGATTTTTAAGGCGTTTCTGCGGTCGGGCGCCGCCACCGGACATACATCATATATATTGTATATTATATTATTATGCGGAGAAGAGTCGCTAATATATTATTGTATACCTATGAGAGGAGGCGACTCGCCGACTTCGTTCTCATCTACCGCCGCCGAGTGATGGATGAGATCGGCGGCGCGTCGGTCTACGACGAGAGTGACGGAACGGCCGTCGCGGGGGCCAAAGAGCGCGCCGGACTCTGCCGCCGCCGCCGCCGCGAGCCGGTCCTGTTAAAGAAAACAAATGCGGCTCGTTTCGCAATGCGAAGTACCTACTACTAACACGGGCGTATGGTGTGTATAAAAAATATTTAAGTATATAGGAAGCCAATGCGAACGGTGCAGTGAACCACATGGGCGCATACAGCCAGACACTAGACTAAAAATAACTTTCGGCGGCGCACGGTATCATTATTATTATTTACTCCGTATTTGGTATACGGTATACGCGGTATGATGTATTATATTATTACGGAGACGCGCGAGCTCCGTCGCACCACTCGACACGGAGGGTCGGTCCGCTGCGCGTTATCAATCAACTGCCACTGACTGCCCATACGCAGCTTTCGTTTTGGATTTCGTAATCACGTGCCTATAAAATGCGCGTTCGAATTACGTGATTACGAAATAAAATTCCAGATTCCGGATTTGGACGTACGTCAAACGCAGATGAATACGATGGCAAGTATATTACTATACGATGCTGTTGTTTTCGACGAGTAAACATAATTATTATTATTATTTACAAACATCCGTCGTGCGTATTGATCGTATAGAAAAACGACATTCTGTGGGACGACGACGTAACGCAGCATCGTCGTCGGCAATTCGAGCGAAAAGAATTATATTCAGACCCGACTTCGTAGAAGTCCTGCCGGCACATACATACGACGGTATAATACGCCTATGACATCGACTACGACGATGCCGACTGTAACGACGGTGTATACATAAAACCAGCTCGGATCCGCGACTTATCTAGCTGAGCGAAACTATACTGCGTAGAGACCGGCGCCGTAAGACGGAATCGAGTAATATTATTATATTGCTATTGTACTACCCCGGCAGTGATTTCCGCGGCAGATATCCGTTTTGTCCGCGAAGAACGGTTCGTTATATATTTACGATCCGAAACACTCGCCGTCACACATATGGCACACACGCGGTCGTCGGGTACCTATACATTTTATTTATTCCCCCGTCAGAATTATGTTCAGTCACCGCTCGTTATTCTGCAGGCGTCGTAAGCGGTTAACTCTTTATCCTCAAAATCTACTAAGGTATAATATTCAAACTCACAACGATTGTAGGTATAGGTACAATAAGGTACATACTATATGTATACATTATACTCTTAACCTGCAGCGCAGTGTTTATACGGCTGAATGAGAAGTAGACACACGCACATATGCCGTCAGCACACTCGAGGTACAAATAACTTACCTACATATATAATATAAATACCGCGCCGAGCAAATGGAACAATGAGTCGTAGTTTTTAACGTCAGATTTTTTTGTTTTTTTTTTTTTTTTTTTTTTATCGCGAAAATTCAGTCGGACTGGTGCACACCAGGAAAAATAAGCAAAAAATCAGTGTCGGAGGTATTATATTATACATTTAAACTAATACATATACCACTACTCCACACGTTACACTATATTTTACTGTAACATATAATAGGATACTGAACTCAATACATTATGAGTTGATAAGTTATAACTTTTAAATAATTAATCTTTTTTATGTCGACAAATCTACAAACATCGAAAGCGTCGAAGGAGAAAGAGTGTCCTATTTCGTCATTGTAAAATTTCATTAGAAAATTTCAGGACCGAAAGAATAGAAATAAGAAAAGAACGATGAATAAATATAATATTAATTATTATAAGACTTATAAATGGCTATAAAGGTATGTATTAATTGTAATTCATAAAAAGTCATACAAGTAAATTATTTATTTTATTTTTTAGACTCTGAACCGAGCGATAAATGTATTCAATTTACAGTGATTTGTATTTTGTTTTGTAGTATACACGATAAATAGTCGATAAAATGGTTTAATTTTCATTTTGGGAATATTTTTGGATAGAAAAATCGTACATAATTTGTATTTTAGAGGGGTCAAAAATAAAATGTGCAGTACTTTTTTTTATAATAAATAAAAAAAAAAAAAAACAGAAAATTTAGGAAAAACTAGAATTGTTACATAAGTTCAATATTGTTATAAAAATAATTGTTTTGTAACCATCATGGTTACCAAAATTAGGTCTTCTTTCAAAATTGTTTTTCATTGTATACAATAGATTATCATTGAATCCAAATTAAAAAATCCATCAAAGTTTACTCAACGAAGAGTTCCACTCGGCACCTAATGTACAGTAAACCAGTATCCACTTGCCTACTTTTTTTTGGAAAATTAATAGGTCTTATTTAGCAATTTTAAACTTTATTTAGACTGAAACTGGAATCGGCTTGTCTTTCATTCGAGGAGAAGAGATCTATTTTTGTTGTATTTACATTTAAGAAAATATAAATTGCAAAATGGAAAAAAAAATAACAGAAACGACTATAATAATATTGGTGCAAAGTGCACTTATTATTAATATAGTAATGTATAATAGGTACCAAATTTGATATGTCAAAAACCTATTTTATCGTTCTCGTCAATCTATTTACAAAGATACCGTCTGGCATTACGTGTATAATAAGAAAATCGCCATAAGCTATTTAAATGTACACGTACTTATATATTTTCAACTGTAGAAATAACCATAACCGAGCGTAGTGCAGTAATAATGTAATATATTTTGAGTTTTGTTTTTATAAATATTTTTTAAGATATACACAGCGAAGTTGAAAAATAACTGTCAGAATGATTTGTTTTTTAAATTGCATTATTCTAACATTAGTTGTTACACGTTAATTATTTTATGAAGACGTATAATAAGGTAATATTGCATTGCACGAATGGCTATAGTCCTGTATCGGTCAGACGGTACAAAATCTTCAAAAGGATATTTTTGAAAAGTTATATTTGTATTATTTTTATCGTCATTCGTAAAATAATAGAAGTTTTATAGTAATTTGAATGACATCACATATTTTTAATTTCATTTCCCGATGCATAATACATTATTCTGTGAATTTCTATTTCAAAGTATGTAACTTCAAAAGATTATATACAAGCTGAGTAGTGTAGTGTCACGTAAAATTTCAATCCGTTTCTTCGCTCATCAAAATTTGAAATTCTTAAAACCAACAAACGACGAGGTGTCTAAAGTTGGACTTTCGTAATATGCAATTTTAAATGTATGTAATATATACAATATGCTAACAATCACAGAAATAAAAATTACTTGTAAATTGGTATTAAAGTGTTAATATTTTTTTTTTTCAAAATCGATAATACTTTTCCTTGTAATGGGTATTTACTGTTAAAAAAAAAAATCACTCAGTGCACTATTTAAAGGTGTATATTGTGCTATGACAGCAGTGACGGCTATGCATAAACAACATCGGAAGGCGCCAATATAGGATGTCGGACAATTGCTGTTGAGGCGATTGTCGTTATATAATATATATATATATATATATACACAAAGTATCGCTTATTGTTTTTTTTTTCGTCGAATGAAAATCGAAATCTATGTATCCGAGACACTAATGAGCGCGTACACAAATGTATATCACAGCATTCCCTCGGGCGCGGTATACATCGACAAACTGGCTGTTATCGACGTCTCGCAATAATAGTACGCAGCGGCGACGTCTGTACCCACATATACAATATACATACCTATATAATATTATAATAAAATAATAATATAATATAGTGCATACGCCGCCGTGCGAGGGTGACCCGTAGAAAATACATTTTTGTTTGCACATAACCAGTGCACAACGAAAGGATTGTGTACGCGGTGAATAATAATTGAAAAGTCGTATGCTAATAAGTGTGACGAACAATAACACATATTGATATATATACACATACATGGGCGTGTTGTATTATTGTTGTTGTGTTAGATTTCGTTTTTCTTACACGCGGCGTAAGAGAAAACCGGAACGTTTTCATCGAATAATTCACATATAGGTACGTATTTGAATGGTCTTGAAATGGTCTGTACAATATATACATACACCGATATGAATGCATGTAAACAAGATATTAAACTAATTCAATTCCAATATGTATTACGTACGATAGTTTGAATATCTATACGATGTGTGCTATATATGATATGGTAACGAAATCGCATTGGACGTCCATAACTATAAAATATAGGTACCTAAAAGTGCGGGAAGAGAAGTTAGTCCAATTGGAAACAATTATAATAGCAATATAACAAATGAGTATCTTGAACTTCAATCAAGAAAAAACTCGAGAGAAAAAAAGTCTATAAAATATTTATGAACGAGTAATAGATCAACGTGTTTAAATTAAATGATTAGTGATAATAATATGGCCAATATATGCAACACGGCATAATAACGTAGCAAAAATAGAAGTATATATAGGCACATCAAATATATATTATACGCATATGTATTGTAGACATTGAAAGATATATCTCACGCGAATGAATATTCGTCTTATGATATATTATGGACCGCGAGGGTTTCAATGGTCGGTTTTAATTTCTACACCCTTCGGCCTAAACGCGTACAGCCGACTGGCGCACCGATCGCATCAGATAGTGCACACGAATCCGAGAGATTCTGTGGACCGATTGCAGTCGCCAGACCCGCGCAGGAAGTATATAGGTACGTATCATAATAAAAAATAATAAAAATTAATAGCAATAACCGTGTAAGTCCTATCGCGTGGAAATTTAATAACACTTAAATGCAATAAAAAGCAAATAAAATAATAGGCGGCGGTTATCATTACCGCAGCAGTGCCTATAATATAGCAGGCGGCTCGGGATAACGGTACACGCACAATGGCAAGCCGTCGGCACAGGACGATCGTGCTGTAGCGGTGCAGCTTATATGTGTAGGTACTTTATTTTTGTCTTAGAGCGTGCGAAAACAAAACAATTTCCACGCGCTCGTCCGAGATGATAAAAATTTAAAGACGATAAGCGCGCCACGACGACAATAACGAAAACGCGAAGATCACAGCACGCCACGCAGAGCGAGATTGCAATGTATTGTAGAGCCGAACGTGTACGAAAAAAATATTATTATTATTATTATTATACGTATCATTATATATTATTATTCAGTGGAAAGTGCACAGCGATGCGATGCGCTAGACGATGTACCGATCATCAGTTTTTTTTCACTTTCGACCGACATACCGAAATAATAATATGAATAAAACTCGCCTGTATATAATGTTTTCAGATATGTGTGCAGAATGCAACTGTCCGCGGCACAGCGGCCGCTTAAAAACAGGATAATAGAACAATAACGATATTATTTATTAATATATGTGTACACGTAATAACGACGGGGGAGTTTAATACGGACGAATGATTATGGTAAAATTATAATTGAAGAAAGATTATATACATAGGAAAAAAAAAGGAAAAGTGACTGCGATAATTATTTTAATCGTATCATTACATTTATCATCTCCGTCGATAAAGACATTCAAATACTTTTATATGCGTATATATACCTAATAATATAATATAATTTTCTTCTACTACGTCTAACTACAACGACACGCGCAACGGTGACACGAAACAAATTGCTGTAAGTAATGACTGTGAACCGAACGATCGATCATCGATCGCCCGAAGGACGCATGAAAATCAACTCGGTATGAAAAAATATGATGCGCGTGGTCAACGGAAAGGAGTTGTTGGCGTATTTGTTCGTCCGAGTTTGATTGCCATTTTTATTATTATTATTATTATTTTTATACGTATCATTATATATTATTATTCAGTGGAAAGTGCACAGCGATGCGATGCGCTAGACGATGTACCGATCATCAGTTTTTTTTCACTTTCGACCGACATACCGAAATAATAATATGAATAAAACTCGCCTGTATATAATGTTTTCAGATATGTGTGCAGCATGCAACTGTCCGCGGCACAGCGGCCGCTTAAAAACAGGATAATAGAACAATAACGATATTATTTATTAATATATGTGTACACGTAATAACGACGGGGGAGTTTAATACGGACGAATGATTATGGTAAAATTATAATTGAAGAAAGATTATACATAGGAAAAAAAAGGAAAAGTGACTGCGATAATTATTTTAATCGTATCATTACATTTATCATCTCCGTCGATAAAGACATTCAAATACTTTTATATGCGTATAGGTATATACCTAATAATATAATATAATTTTCTTCTACTACGTCTAACGACAACGACACGCGCAACGGTGACACGAAACAAATTGCTGTAAGTAATGACTGTGAACCGAACGATCGATCATCGATCGCCCGAAGGACGCATGAAAATCAACTCGGTATGAAAAAATATGATGCGCGTGGTCAACGGAAAGGAGTTGTTGGCGTATTTGTTCGTCCGAGTTTGATTGCCATTTTTATTATTATTATTATTTTTTTTACAATAAATGAACATTTACACGCTAGCAGTATCACGATGTAACGTTTTTATTTTTTGCCTGTATTATTATTACTGTAGATGGTTGAACAGCATTCCGGTGGCGCGAGCGCGATCGATGAGGTATTTACCGCCATCGGTCGTTTGATGACGTTAGAAAGATGAGTTCGATAGCTGATTGAGTCTCCGAGAATCAAAACGCTCAGTATGGATGTGTAATAGCTAGGTAGATTATTACATGCCGTTGAAATGTTCACTCAAAAAACTCAAGTGAATAAATAAAATTTAGTTTATACTTTATAACAAAATCTAATAGAGGGGTGTAGACTTAAAGTTTTGAGGCTTACGTTTGATGAGAATGGTTGTCGGTCTCACAGCGTTCATGTCATGTAAGCGTTCGTGTTAGTATATAATAATATATAGTGATATATTATATCAATAGAGTGCACTTAAAAGCGTTTAAAATAAGGCTGTTTAGGTGTACGCGGAATGGGGCGCGATAATAAACATCGATTGGTAAGAGATACCAAAATAAAAAAGGCGTTAAAGTCTCCATCGAATGTCGACGAAAAAAAAGTTACATCTCATTTTATCGATCAATTATATAACGGCGCGTTGCCAACACGTATACCATAATATAGCACAGTTCTAGGAATTTTTGTTTTTAATTACGATTTTTTTTTTTTCATTAAGACAACGAATGCCATTTGCTGATAAGATCTCAGACACGTACCCCGCCGCGGCGCTTCCAGACAATATTATATTACCGCGGAAAACATTTAATAATTGACGAAATAATAGTTTTAATTGTTTTCTCGCCTCCCGTTGTGCGCGCGATCGTCCAGCACTATCCAAGGTCCGGTTGTTTTTTTTTTTTTTGATTTCGATTTTTTTTCTTCCCAACGACAACGGTATAAATACACCAATACTATTATTAAAATGTACAGAACGTCCAGTGCAGCGATAGGAACGGAAAAAAAAACTGCAGTTCTATATCGATTGTAAGTATGCGTGCATAATGTATATAAATATACCGTGTTTAAAAATCTAATTTTTATGACACGATAGTTATCCTTTTCAAGTTTGAACACGAGCCTTAGACTCGTCTACAACGACGTTTGGTATAATACAATAATCCGTCTCGCCAGAAATTTAACCGTGCACAGTTTGAACGGCACAGCGTGGTTCGGACGGATTTTCGCTTAAAAATATTGACACGTCCCGATTTCAAAGAGTATAAGTCTACGAGCGGCGAAAAAGAGCCGTCCGCGATCTCACGCCGCGGGCGTCTCGGGCTGAGAATAGGAAAAAAACAACGATGGTATAAGTGCCCGGTAGTCGTCATCGCCGTCGTGATGCAGGCGATATGGCGAAGTAGTAATAGCGACTACCGAGTCTATTAGCCAGAACTCTCTCGCGCGCGCGCTCACCGTTAAGGTCGTTGACGAGGCCACCACCGCGCGTGTTTCGGAAACGTAATTAGGTAAACTGACCGTCAAAGCAGACGACGGCGGTAGCGGCGACGATTTGGGCCTCGTGGATGGCCGCCGCCGCCAACGCGATGTCGTCGAGCACACGCTCGCCCGCGCCCATCGCATTATAAAGGTCACTGGCGCATGTACAGACTTGTTATGTACACCTACCTACACTGCAGGTATATTATTATCAAATCGTAATGTGCCGTCGCTCTTGAGACGCTAATTCCCTCGATTCTACGACAATATCTGAAACCGCCGAGATCTCAGAGCGAGATAATCATTTTTTTTTTTTTTTGCGAAGACAAGTAAAATAGAAGAATCGCGTAGGGTTGCATAAGAACATGTTTAAAAATGTTATGAACCTTTTTTTAGAACGGCCCCCCGTCGAATCCAAAAACTAAAATCATATGAAAAATTAGGCCAGCAAACAAGGGCGTATTATAATCATAATATATTACAATTTAGTATTACGACAAAAAAAAAAAAAACTGCAATTAAACGAGGTAAACATTAATTGAAATACAGTTGCAGTTCTTTATCAAATCACACGTATCTAAATTTCGAAGATATATATATCATACTAAATGTCTGTGTAAGATATCACTAGAATATTTAGAATTCTCTTAATTAAACCGAAAAATAGTTAAAAACCGATTACGATTTTTTTTTTGTTTCAAACCGAACAATAGCGAAGTCGCTTGTGATGAATTCCGTTATATACCCACGATTCTATGTCCAGTAACCTACTCTAGAATATATTTTATTCAAAGGATTCTATAACTATACGCGTAATAAAATTAAAACCTGCAGTTAATGGTATATATTATATTATTGTATTCGATTTTCTTTTTGTTGTTGTTGTTGTTGTTATCGATGTTGTTATCGATAACACAATAAAATACACCGTGTATTACACTTTGCCGGTTTCAACACTTCAACTTATTTTTTTTTTTTTTATACCCACTGGCTGATACACACCGTATGACAGCAGTTTCCGCGAGTGATTATATAGAATGGTCAAGACAATGATGAATATTAAAAAACAATTAAAACGATTATAATATATTGTAATTAATATAGATTTTTCCGCCACCGCGCGTTGAATCGACTGGTTTCGTCGTCTCACTGCGAAAATGGACTACAACGACTATATCGTGGAGACAAGTGATAACGACATTAGTGACGGCGACGACGCGAAAAACTATTAAATACTGTTCAATTATTGTTCTTCGATATTCGCGAACGACCATCGAAATGCACGCTACACAATAATATACACGTGTGTAATATTATGTGTATTATATACTATACGCGATATGTAGTTTCACGTCAATTATAATTATACGCGTAGGTACATATTATACTGTCGTCGTATATATATATATATATATATAATATTCGTATCCTCGTAATACAATATATCTGAGTTGGTAAAAAGTAATTTGCGACGCGTACCCGTCCGTATACGCGTACATAATGCCTATAAAATATAATATTGTTGTATACTCGTCTGCAGTAGTTTTTTTCTCGCCGTTTTCACTATAATTCTCATCCATCGCGAGTTTGACACAATTTTGTCTTTCCGTTTTTCTCGCGTTTCTTAATTATTATGTATCGTGTAATTTATATTACTATACGGTGTCAATGTATGTACACATACACACGCGGTCGTACGTACTGCAGACTACGACGTACCTGCGTACTATTGTTCCGCTCGACATTCCTATACATATCTCTGCACCGATGCATCGTTTCCTTTCTCATCCCATGCAATATATTATATATTTATTATACTCGTGTGTACGAATACTGTCACGAACCATTTACAAAACGTATATACTAATAAAATAAACGACCATTATTATACACGGGTACCCGACGAAATCATATATAGATGGCTCCAGCGACTTGAAAATAAAACGAAATACATATTTCGTGTTTTATTATTATAAATTGTTCTGACGTGGAATGGTGTAGGTACGTTTGCAGACCGTGGATATACGCGACGGAATATATCTGTACGGTTCGGCACTCTGGTTTTCCGCCAACCGGATATAAAATAATATTGTACCTGTATGCATCACAGGTACCGCTACCGCAATGAAAATATACAAACGAATACCACATTTTCAATAGAACAAGCGCGATAACATCGACATGCGTGTGAGTAATACTCACTGAATGTAATACTCACTGAGTATAGTTAGACCTCTCGTTCGCATTAGATATCCAAATTATACCGGACGGGTTAGCACAACCGGACAAGTGATATAGGAGATAAGTTTATAAATTATTTTTATTGAGTTTTTAAACGTATAAGTTCATCGGTTTGAATAAGCTACGGACAAAATCAACTTGGAACCAACTACACAAATATCCTCTCCCCCCAATTTAAAATTATGCTAGATTACTAAATTACATTTACTCACAAATTAAGTTCTATATTATCTTACAATTATTACAAAATGTAGAAATAATATGTATTAATTCAAATACATACATATATATAGTATAGTTAACTTACAGTAATTTAAAATGAAAAAATTTGGTTTTTCTTAAATGTTAACAGTTTAAATTATCATAATTATTATAGGTATTTAGATTTACTCATAGTAATTTTATTTGTAGTTATAAATAAAACAAAAGTAGAATTTAATTTCTCGACATGAATAACTTTGCATTGCTGTAAGCTAATCAATCATTGAGATAAAAAAAAAAAAAAAATACTCGTAAAATAAGAAAATAAGTTGCTTGAAAACAGAAAGATTATATTATTGAAATGTTTTAGCTGTCCCGCGTAGTTCGTTATCCGTACAATATGCACCCGTTAGGATAAAATTTAATATCTTTGGTTCCATTTTAATATAAAGTCATCCGGCTGAAATGTTTCAGATTACCAATTTAAAACATGATATAATTTTTAAAAATTACGTAATATTATGTATTATAACAGACAGCGTTGATATAATAATATCATATTATCATTCCAAACCTTTGTTGAACACAGGCACACACGCCTACGAAAAATTGACTCTATTATTGTACGGTTTTTTCTGGCGCGAATCCAACGCGGCCGCGGCTTTTCAGCCGACATTGTGTCATTTATTATAAGTATAACTATTATAAAGATATGTGCAGTGCAATAGCTCGTAAATCCGTTTCTCATTGCGACCGGAGTTATGTGTACTAAAAATTTAATACGATACAAATACCCAAGCCAAAAATAGCAAAGTATGCGCACCAATAAAAAATATTATATTTTTTAAATTCGTGAAACGTTATTCTTTTGTTATCTGAATACCGATTTCATAATTAAAAATTATTATTATTTAGACTTTTAATACAATAGTTTATCATTAGCATTGTGACTTTATTTATCATTTATTATTATTATAATATAAATATTAAATAATTAAAAAAAAAAAAAAAAACATTAATTATTAATTAATGAAAACACTATGAACACTGGCATTTGCGTGAAACATAAAAGACTGATTCCTACAACAAAAACTATGTTTAAGATAAATAAATGTTAAAGGGTATAGGAACAAATTTCTCTTATAGGTTCCATTGCTATAACTATTTTTGCTTATTTTTTTTTTCAAAATAATGTTAATAAAAAAAAAAAAACGAATAGCTTGCGTTTCATTGAGATAAATTGTCAATCACACGCATAAATAGAAACACTCGACCTTTGTATGAAGTATATAAATATATTAATATCATCTTCTATGAGCATTTCACAATGGACACGATATTTTTTCCACGCACTACCACTCGATGAATAGAACATATACATATATATACACACATATACAGTGAAATGGAACGGACATATAAATGTAAGTGTTTATAGTATGTATAGGTATGTGACGCGCGTGTTACTTTTTACAATTGTTCCACATCGTTCATACCGTTTTCAACAAAAGAAAACAAAATTCTACGTTAAATGTCTTCAAATTTTATTTTACCTTTCGACAGATGAAAATTCTATAGGTAGATACGTCAATCATATATATATACGAGCATGAAATATGTACTTACACTATGCCAGTAAACAAATGCATAGGTGTATTATATTCTGAATTTTTTTCTGTATTATTTTCGTTTTGTTGCCAAAACTAACACGTTGAGTGAATCAGCCGTGCGTCGGTTTATAGTAACCAATTAATCCAATGACCAATCCAATCAACAACTCTCTATGAAACTTGTAACGTTGGAAGACATTTTTTTTCCTGCGAAAATGTTATTAAATGTGAATGTTATAAAATTGTCCTTCCACCACAATTTCGATTACGTCAAGTTATTTTTATTTCTAGAAAACTTCATTTTTTCATTTTTTCTCATTAATTCTAACTAGAAATAAATGTAAAAAACGAATATAAATCTTGTGATTGGCAATTATTATTAGATTTTAATCATCGTGAAATATGCAATAAAAAACGCAAATGAACAAAATGCCGACTGACAAATGGTATAATTGACGTTTGAAGGTCTTTGAAAATACTGAAAGAATATAGATAATTCTATGAATTATAAAAATATGATGATCACAAAATTATAAAAAATAATATAAAATATTTGTCGTGACTATGGTGACAAAAATAAACCCTTGATTAAAATGAAGAAAGTAAGAAAACAACTACTAAATAACAAGTATCGGGGGTATAATATTAAACAAAAAAAAAAAATTAAAAATTACTTAGACCTATTCATGAAAGTACCATATTAATTTATCATTAAGATGAACATTAAATAACATTATATTTTAAAATAGTAATATATATATTATATACTTAAGAAATATGAATATAAAACAATACAAGATCATGATTTCATTAAATTTAATATGAAAATCATTTTGATAAAAAAATATAAAAAAAATAGGTACTAAGTGCCTGGTACTTATACAAAAATAGGTAGGTATAACAGGTATACTAATTTTTTTTTAAAAAATCAAATTATTAATCTGATTTTTCAGTTAGATATTTTACTCAAAATGCCATTTAAATAACATTCAAAGCATAGTTTGTAAATACTCATTTCCTGGTAATAACATCACCCCGTTGATTTTAATTTGTTAAACTGTTATGAAATTAATTTAAACTATACCATTGAGAATGTAAGTGCTTAATTGTATGTGCTTAATTAAAATGTTTGCAAAATAAAAACCAAGCGTATAATAATATAAATTGGTAAACACAATAATACAGCTAGTATTAATTTATAAACCGTTTTTAATAACATAGGTGATATATCGGATTTAATGATTTAAAGCTTAAGATTTTGGATTATGTTTAATGTATTTATATCAGTTGCAATGATGTTTTTAAAATTAATATACGAATATAATTGAGTTTATTTTTTAAGAATTTAGACAAATATTGAATCTATAATGGATCGTTCACGTACCTAGTCATAATACGATCTAACCAATCATATTATGATTGACGGATTATGAGTTATGATAAGAATAATTTTAAAATACCTCGGGGCTAAAATCAGTGTTAAATTATATGGGCTATTAGTGTTGTAAATACAAAAAAGAAATAATTGACAACTAATTTACATTTTTTAAAGGTATAGATAATTTAAGTTCACATTATGTGATTAAAATATAGTCATATGTTTATGCGTTTATTATAATTTATAATATATATATATTTTTTTTAACTATGGTTGTTATGATATATCATTAATGATTGAACGTCATTATAAACGATTTTTTTCAATAGTTACCAATGTTTTATAATATAATAATTAAAACGCGTATGTAGATTTATATAACCATGGCATACGTACGACGTATACGTATTATAATACGTGTGACAGTCGTGCACGAACAAATAATAATGAAAAAAAAAAATTGTAGTAAAAACATATTATAATATCAACAGCGAACGAGTCGCAATTACGATAGGACTTAACACGTATAGTATTGCGGCGTAAATATAACATGAGTAATGGTCTACAATATTCTCATATTTATTCTGATCGAATCAAATATTATCATATTGACGATGAATATTATTTTATGTGTTGTCTACCTATAAGTCTCGAAGCGGTATATCGAATATTATTTTGTCGAATAACTATAATATAGTGACTGGCAGAGTTTCCTGTTAACTAACATTTTGCAAAGTTTCCATACCATTTCCGACTATGCCTCAACACTAAGAGGGCGTATTACGCGTGGCCGAATACCATTTAGTTCCGCTTAGTCTCCGCGAGACTGTTAGTCCACGAGCTGATTAATAAACCTCCAGAAAAATACCGATGCTCGTAGTTGTATCCACTTTTCCAATAATAATGTTATGTAATTTATTCTTATAATCTCCATCGATGTCCATGAATTGTTTGAACATTACACTAGACGCCATAAATATTTCAGGACGTGTTTTCTAATAACTTGAATAGGTGCATACACCAATAGGTATAACAAACTAAAACATTTGTGACACCGAAATTATCGTTGTGAAGCCTTTGAAATGTAATCGTGGTTTTGGGGGTGAACAACGGAAACTTATTTTTTGAAAAATATAAATAAAAGTGTAAATTGATTATATGCTTAACGTTATTTTGTTACAATATTAAACTTAACTATGTAATAATTTGTTTCGTATACAACGGTTTTCGGAAATCGACTTGACGTTGACCAATTAGAAAATCCCCCGAAACTATTGAATAGATCTCGTGGGTTCGACGTACCCGTCACTCGGCTATTGAGCCAAATCTTGCGTGAATAAATACTTAGTAATATATTATAATCATAATAGTAATACAAAGAGTAACCGTTTTTTTTTACGATATACTATTTGTGTACGTTTTAAAATAAAATAAATCCACGTACGATCATTACTATTAATTTCGCTGAGTAAAAAAGAGCTGTCTAGTCAGGGATCACTATTATATGGCTAAACATAGTAGTTATCTTCCTACCGAATGATTCCTTTATTGAAGAAGACTTATTACTTCGAAGACTATAAATGAATAAACGTTTATAAAAATATTTTTTTTTTACATAACTTTAATTCAATACAATTTTTTTAAAAAAAAATAAAGAATAAAGAAATTATAATGGTGATGGTGGTATATGACACAGGGGTACCTAGCAAAATATTGGATCCACAATTCCGCTCATCAACTGACTCAGTACTCATGTGAGTACGTATACTGTTATTATTATTATTATTATGTAGTTTCTAATCTTAAGTAATTATATATTATAATACGTAAAATATATTGTGGTTTAATAAATATATCTTATTTTAAAAACAATTTCGGATAGGAATCGGTTGCTGAAAGTATTATGTTTCCTAATTCGAAATTATTAGAAAACGTAAAGTGTCTATTAGTTTTTTCACATATCATACTATAAAGAAGACAAAAATCCACGCCAAGCTTTTAGATCTCGTCGTTTGCTATGGTAGACCTCGGTAGACTCGATGTATTAAATTGTCTAGCAATTCTACGGGGTTAACTGTGCAACACGCGTGTTGATTTTAACAAAAGCCGTTTTTCGATCAAACGTACCTAAGTAGTAGGCACCTTTATACACACATATAATACGTATGATATGCGTATAATGTGTATATATATAGTTTGTTTCGTATCCGGATTTCTGTAGACCACGTACGACCAAACATGTTCGCGATGATAAAACTAACCATAACGACGACGACGACGTAGGTATCGTATAGATACGCTGTTTATATAAACATATATGTGAAATAAGTTCAGTACCATTATGTATTACATAGGTATATATATACGCTGTGAATATAATTTAATGCCACGCGCATATAATATCCATTCGTCGTCCGGTGTCGTGATGTATTATAAATCGCGCGAGCGCAGTTTATATCCCGATATGGGCGACTTCCCGCGGTGGTCGCCGAATGGCACAATATTACATTATTATACGTCGGCCGACTATACGGAGTGCGCTCGTCGCAGCGAAGACGAATTCGCTTTTCTCACGTCGTCGATATCGAGATGCGAGCAACACAAAATTATATTATACACGGATTCTTTGCCCCGAAATGCATGCATCCCACTATCGCGCCACCGCGCCGTGGAGTTCACGGGCAAATCAAATTATACATTTACTGTTAAAAACGCGCACTGACCGTCACGGCCAATCATCGCAGGCAGCAGTTGCCGAGATATGACTAGATCTATAGCTAGATGATGCGTATAGTAGACGCGACCGGCGGAGTTTAAAATAACCATGAAATGTGATTTTTTATTTATTTTTTTTTTTACTTCAAAAATATTCAATTTATATTAAACCCTCGGTCTGCGGAATAACATTATACAACGACAAAAATAATACATATATATATATATATGTATAGATGCACAAGAGTACATAATATAGACACCGACATTTATGAATGTGCACTGGGTTAAAACGTCTAGGAGCAGCTACTGCAACGCACACCGGCAGACGCCCCGATTGTATGATATTTTGGTTCAGAAAATAACGTACAAACAAAATATAATATTAATTCATATTGCATTATACAAAACATTAATATAAAAATATTAACTAATTTTAGTTGTAAATTATATATAATAGTATAATAGAGTAATGCAATAACCTATAGTACCTACTATGTATAATGGTTAACTTCTTAGAAGGTTTGTAAATCCGTTTTTATAGTGCAAAGTATATAAAAGATTTACAATTATTAATGTACCTATCATATATTATATCTATGTAGTAAAATAAGTAAAATGGAGAAAATTGTATGAAAGTAATTTACGATCATTTTAAAGATATTTTCATAAACTCAATATTAAAACGACATTTATCTATTTAATGAAGTTTTTCAATTTAAAATTTCAAGAAATACTCGTATTATTTAATTTTTTGCTTAGAAAGATATTAATCATATTATATTGTCTCCCTGTGCTAATGTTATATATATTACATAAAAATATGTAAAATACAATCGGTATATTTATTTAGTTATAAGTTATAACTTTTAAAGATCACAGTAGTCACTATAATCAATATTTCCTACTTACTTTATACAAATCAAAATCCAGATATGAAAAAAGAAAAAAGGTCAATTATAAGGCTCAGCTGGTTGATTTACACGTGTACAAGGAAGGTAGAAAGTGTGAGCGAAGACGGTTCTAACGACTATAGTATAATATACACATAACTCGTTACTAAATATGCATTATAATAGACTTATTTTATGATATAATGTATTTAAACGAATCGTAGAGTGAAATGGACTCGCAGACGCCTTTCTGGGCTACATTTCTACTCCGGGTCGACCTGCACTATAAAGTAAGCATACATAGTAGGCACATCTAGGCGTATTAATCGTACGCGAATGTATGTACATTGCAACCACTTTGCCGAAGGGTTGACCGGTCGTGGGCACTCGGATGGCTTGAGGGGTCTGGTGGCAATCGATTTACATAATTTATACGACCGCGACGAATAAAAACTGGGCGAAAAACGTTCGGGAAAAAAACCCCGGACCTATGTATAGGTGCACTACACGTACTTTTTGTATAATATATATATATATTATATTGTACGTACGTATAGATAGGTATACAACACACGACTGCACACGGAGGAGGCGCGAACGGGTAAAGTACACGCCACGTACCTACGCATATAAATAGGTATATGGTTTTTACCGGGCGACCAATATACCACTACCATATTTGTATAATATATATTATATTTGTAGACGACATTGCCGCCGCCGCCGGTGGTCATGAAACGCAGTCTCCTTTCCTGTCCGTTGCTGCTGCTATTTTCCTACGTCTATTATAATACATGTCGCAGATGACCGTATACATATTTATACGCACTATACATTTGCGCTGCGGCCAAAGGTGCTGTGCAAGTGTCTACAGCTTTGGCTGTATAATATAATGCGAGATTAAAGTACACAACGTCGACGCCGCCGTTCTTTAAGTACCGTTTCTCTCGTTTCGCGATTACTCATATACGCGCACACATGTGGCTGAAGATATTTTATACGGGAGCACGAACTCGGACGATATCGAAAATTCGCATAAATACCATACGAAGACGACGACACGGTCTATCGTCGTCGTGTACGAATATAATAGTCGTTCGCTAAAACGCACTATACGGTATTATATGTACCTACGTATTTTTTTTTCTCATTCTCCGACTCTTACATACGACGTTTATTATATATATTTTTTTTTCTTTTCCACGAGGCTTATCCTCTCTCTGCAATACGCTCGCGCGCGCTCGCTCAATATCAGATCGGAACGCATTAAACACGTAAGCGCAATTAAAGGCGTGTTTATGGTCGTCGTTGTGCGACGCTGCTTGCTGCTGCTGTTGCTGTTGCTGCTGAGTTCCCACATGAGTTTACGCGCGCCGCAGTTTAGATCAAATATGGTGATGACAGCTCTCCGGTGGAAATCGATTTTTTTTTTCTTATACATTACACAGAAGACAATATATACGTGTATTATATACACCGCGTGTATCTGTACCACATCACGGCGTTTCTTTCGCGGTGCTCGCGTGTGGGAGGGGGTATTATTAGACGGGATGAAAAAAAAAAACAACGGAAAGAATATAAATAATAATAATAATATACGCCGTGTATCATCGGTAGGTACATCATACACACGGTATACATGTATAATACGCGCTGCATGCAGTGTATATTATACCTAATACGAAACGCGGCCAGTAACGACAACAAACAATGTATATACACGCACGCTGTTATCGTACATTTTTATATGGTCGAAAAAAAAAATATAGAAATAAACCTAGGTATTAATAATAAATAATTTATACGTCTCCGGTCTTAAGACACACCGCGGGCGCGTGCAGTTTCTATACGTATATGGCACGATCGATGCGCGAGAGTCACCGAGAGTTGCTTACGGACGCGACGTAATTACATACATATAAATCCGTAGACGATTTGAAAAACTCAAATTGTGATGTGTATGTTGTTTTTTTTTCACTGTTATGTGCTAAAGGACAGATACAAGGATTTCGATTGGATTTCTTCGAGAGCTTACTACATAACACACAGACACAATATGAACGTCGAGCGTCAGGTGGTTATAAAGAAGTGTAGTATTCGGTAAATGATACAAACGACAACAAAAGCGGTGATGTAATAATGCGTCTTAATCACTATATAGGTACACTAACATCATATTATATTCCACGCGATAGCGCGTTTATCGAGAGATTCGTTAAATTCTCCGCATACGTACACGCCTAACCCGTCTCTGGGTAGGTATAGGTATAAATAATAATCATATGCGTTATGTACGAATATCGTATTATTATTTTTTCATAAATTCGTTCGATCGCATATGCACATTGAACGACCGTTGTAATGCGGAGACCAAATAATTTATAGAGAATATGTATAGCCGGGACACACACACGAGAGGGCAGACGCGTATTTATAATAATAGATTTATATTATACGCATAAATAGGCGCACATATACACGAATAATAACACTGGGGGATCGGTTGAGGGGTATGCCCCCGGAAGAGTTTGTGGCACGACGACTGCCTTTATTTATTTATTTCTAGGTACCATTCTTTCGTTTTGAGAAAACCTACATACACGCGCCGCGTACACACACTCTTCGGCAACGGCAAAGGGTCACGGTCGTGACGATATATTATACGACGAAGGTTCCATACTGGCGACGACTACGACAACCATCGAGTGTATATAAAATATATAAACGGTAATTACAACACAACAATGCGGCGCAGCGATGGAAGAGGCAATGGCGGCATTTGGGACGTGCGTACACAAGTAGGACACGTGATTTCGACTTGCAGCGTACGAATATATATATATATAGGTATATTGTTATAAAACGGCGACGACCACGACCCGTCGAGGAACCGTTGACCGACACGACGTAAAAAAAAAAAAAACAAAAAAAAAAAAAACGACGGGGAAAATAATCACCACGGGGCAAAATGTGTCAAAAAAACACATACCTACATACCTATCATATCTCGTACACGAATTATTTATCTAGTAAAATATTGTGACGGCGTTGAAGATTTGTCGATCGCATCATTCGTACGCGTGTACCCCCCCCCCCTTCTCCCATTATAATATAGTCTTACATAGTCTTATTTTTAATTAAACTCCAATCGTCATCAACCCGCCGAGCGTATATGTACCGAAGCAGCAGTAACACTGTTTTAAGTCGTGTTTATTATACCGCACGTTCGCGCTTGACTCGGCCAGACCGGGAAAAGTTTTCCAACGCGATTATAAACGCGAGCGACTAAAACACGCGCTCGTCGACGGGATACACTGCGTACGGGAAAACTTTTACCGCCCGACGTGATAAGTTATAACCTCCGCTCCCTATACTATAATGTGTGTGAGTGTGTGTGCACGCGCGTGCTTATATTTTATTTGAACGGTGTAACTTTTATAACGTTCGAGTATAACTTCAAAATCGCTACGCTCAAAGGTTTAAATATTTGTTTGTGCGAATGTGTATGGAATAGTATATAATAATGACTTGTTTCGAAGTTACTTATTTTGTATGATTAATAGTACCGAACTACGCGAATAATATATTACGCGAAATCAAATCCACGCACGCGCTCGCGCGATAAACCGTAATTACTGCAAGGCTGTGAATGCTTGATAAAAATCGATCGAAATTCCAATGATGCGTACAATTTTGAATTTGTTAAAATACTTTCGGACATTATAGTATACAACATAAAAAATAATAATTAATGTACGATATGAAATAATAAGCACGTGTATACTATTATATACTAAATTTGGTACAGAAATCGAATGCAACACGTAATACATATTTAGTACGTAAAACAGTGCTTAGGTATAACGTATTATACGTATCGTCGAAGACAACATTGCGGCGAGCACAACTCGTGTACCTCTATAATAAATATGTGAGTCCGCTGAAGACGGCGAAGATGTGCTCGTAAACCGGCTTCGTCGAGATGATTCAATGAACAAATAATTAAAATCCACTTTTAACGTACATCGTTGTTATTCAATAACAATATATACATACATAATATCGTTTTAAAACGTACACAATGTCTTACAAATTAACCATTCAAGCGTATAATATAATTTAATATAACTTAATGTTATAAAGTCATAGAGCAAGAAGTCCGTATCCTTGTAGTTGTAATCTGGTCAGAGGTACAATTGCATTCATCCTGCAGTATTCTACGTTAGTGGAGATACCGTTCCACCCGACATCGCAACGTGTGCATATAGATATATACATATAATATGTGTATATTGCCTTAAGATTTGTACAGATAACTATACACAGTCATTATACAGCGAGAGTACAATAATTGAATAGATCTTCGCGATCGTCTTCCGTACAATTTATTATAACCTTAAAATATTTATTTGATATAGGTAAATGTTAATTTATAACAACCTTAATTGTTTTATCAGTTTTCTCTGTATCTTTAAGGTCACAACACAGTGTACAATTATTATTTTTATATAATTGAAAAATCGAGCGAACATTTATCGGATTTTTAGTACTAAATATTCAGCTTGGAAATCTGTATACGTACGCAGCTATTATAACATAAAACAATAATTTTAAGTTTCTTTATTATTTTTATGAACTTGAATTTATACTATTTTCGTCAATACTAATAGCTAGGCGATAGCCGTTATACAAATGCAATAGAAGAATAGAACGAGTTGAACAAACTCATTCGCGGTTACCAAAAAGACCGATTTCTCAAATTGCCTATACGACGACACATATTTACAAATGGTTCTGTATACATGCGTATGTTTATATATTATATTAGGTATACATATTTAGACAGAAAAAATGACGCTGATATATTGTGCCGGAGAAGAGGATTAGCTACAAACGTACTACCACCGCCATGCTGCTGCATCACATCCGTGCCATCACAATGTTTATGCATTTTAATGACCATGACTTGAAAACACAAACTCGCGCGGGCGATATAATATATAATAAACGTTCGCAAAATCGTGGCTGAGTGAGCATCTTAAGGACGATAGAAAATCGAATTACAGGTCATCGAAAACTACGGAGAGATTATACTCACTATACCCACTGCTAGAATGGATATAATGATATGTATTGTATATATATATATATATATATATGATGCGAGTACTTCCGGTCGTGGTAGAAGCGAAGAAAAAAAATCAGAAACAACAAAATTACAGACATTAATTAAAATCAAAGCCTAGCCAAACCTAGCTAAGAATATAACAAACACTATAGCCAGGGCAACATCGAAAAATTGTTGGATAATTCTCTTAACAATGTCAACGAGCTCCTACAAACAATGAGAGGCAAATTTCTTGGCGAAAAACGGAACAATAAAAATAAACGTCACCTCTGCTACTATAATGACGTATAATTAGAATATGATATACATAATACAAAATAGCTCGACATTAACATAATCTCGTGAACACTTTGATGGCTCAGACCAATTAAGTGGAGGAGATAAAAAAAAAGACGTTCAGTCTCTTTTCATCATTCATTTTCCAAACATTTGTGTATGTGCTTCATATTCCGTCGTCATCTCAGCCAAACTGCCGGTTATAAAAGGTGATATGATTTTAGTTATACTACCATTTTCATGAACGCCGAAATAGCTGTGCGTATATACTGTACACCGATATCAGAAGTCGAAAAGAGATAAAGAGAGACGAAGATTACTAGTCGATGACAAACGAAGAGGAAAATAAAAACAAACGCTGAGATGACGCTGTGAAATATGCTTGAGCAAACTAATCTAAAATGTCCGAGAGAAAAAAACCGTGAGGTGTGCGCCACCGGTTTTTCATTATACCTAGGAAAGGAATAAAACACGAAAAAAAATTAAACTAACTAAAATCGACTGCAGCGAAAGCAGTAGATATACGTTCAACAGAATGAAAAAAAAAACACAGGAAGTTAAATTAAACTTGCGGCGATTCCAAGAATATAATGAAACAGTATAGAATATACGAGTATTATGAAAATCAAATGAAAATGAATAAAAAAAAAAAAACGGTGCAGTGATAATCGAAGAAAATTCGATTTTAATTTGCCGGAATGACGCGAAAATAAACCCGACAACAATATACAGTCATGGCGACTATACACCGTGTACACGCGTGCACACAAATATAATAATATTATAATATAATGTACAAAAGAGTAATATACATACGTGTATAAATAAATCTAAAAACGTAATATACAGACAGACGAATGGGCGTGAGCGGAGAATATGATTTTTTTTCGGCTATAGTTGAACCCAAACGGCAAACTATACATATACACATGATAATATGACACGGAGGTGTACGCCATACTTCGGCATCGGACGCATAAAGACTTTTTTTGTTTATCGATTTTTTTTTCACAAATTCGTAGGTATAATATATAATATTCGATTTGGAAATGATAACAACAAAAATAATAATATTATATTATATTATTATTATTATTATTACATACACCTCTATGATTTTCGAATTGTTGCTGTTTCACCGTCCTCGGTGCACTGTACATACTGAAGATTCGGACGTCACACACACACACACACAGAATGGTACGCGTACATAGTAATAAGCGCGCCCGTTCCGTTTCCGATGAGTCCGTTAACCCGCGCCCCGAGCTCACGCTTGTACGGAACCTCCGCTGAACGCAATGCCACAGCGCATATCTACAATAGTAATATGTAAGTATTTAGTATATATATATTACACGATATACATGTGTATTTCACAAGTGGCCGACGATGAATAATATCGCACAAATTTAACGCTAGCTGTGAATTAGAATAAAAACTTTTTCCACTATAACCGTCGCAACGCACGGTCCACGACGAATAAAACTTCCTCGTTTTGATAATATAAATATTATGCTAACATAATATTATATAATAAATACCGTTAATGCGATTGTGAGTATTCTCTTGCTCGAAACGATATTTTACGAACACCATCGTGATACGTTTTTTTTTCTCGTTACCGTCGTTCCCCCACCCCACACACTATAGTTGTGGATTATTATTATCAATTATCGACTCATCCGCGTCAACCGAGTTAATGATTTTTCATTCTTACCGCAACCGTTTATTTATTTATTTTTTTTTTTTTTTAATATTATTATCTACATCGTTAGGTCTTTTCCTTCTTCTAAAATATTTATACGTCTCTATTATATACGTATTCTTTCAGATATATATATATATATATATATAGTATGTGTAATATTGTGTATGATGATTACAAAACAAACAGTCCATGCCGATATATAATTAATATAAAAATTTAGCGTTCCAGCGGTATTCTCTGCTGCAGTGCGGAATGTTATAAATACAAAACATTATACGTACGTGTACTAACTCTATATTATTGCTTGTATTATGAAGATCGAGTAAAATGATGGTAGCGCGTACGATAGAATGTTTTTCGCCAATACGCGTAGATTTACATTGTTAACAGCGATATTTGAACTCGTATTATTATGATAATGACGACTATTTCATTTTTCTAGTTTTCCAGCTTAAAACGTCTTGTCATATGAAATACGAATCCGGGTAGTAAATTTTGTTCTCTGCGTACAACGACTATTTCATAAAAATTGTTTTATTTTACATGTAAATTAAATCTAATTAATTTTAAAAAAACATATTATATTATTAATAATTTAAGGCCGAAAAATAACACAACGATTCCTCTCATCCAAATGTTGTAATAAAATTAATATTTTTCTTAAGTAAGTCCAGGTTTCTATATAGCCCCAAATCATGTTATAAATTACAAACCCTATATTCTACTCAAAATAAATAAATAAAAAATATATGGTATAAATTAAATCAACGTTTAAGAACATATAGTGTAAATGTCGTGAATCTCAATGATTTAAGATAAATTTATAATGACTAATGTATATTTTTTTATTTTGTATTCTTATCTTTTATTTAAAATACTCCAAATTTATCAATAATAGGTTATTCTAAATGGTGAGTTGGCCCATTATCTAAACTCGTTAATCTTGTATTGAAATTTATACTTAAATGTACCTACAGATGGCCAATCAATTATTATTATTATTATCATTGCATATAGTACGTAGGGTGATGCGAGAAAAAGCCCCAATGGGCTGTGAGACATAAATTATTTTAGAACTTTCTAACTTACACCTAAATCGTTCACCTATGGACACGACACATCGTCTAACGTTTACGGAGCTGCGCTGCGCACTCAGTACGTGTATATTATTATTATATCGATTTTTAATATAACAGATTATCCCATTCAATAGTTTAACGAAAATACACGCTTAAGTATAACGGATCGCGTCGTTCAACAGTCGTAGGTATACCTATGTATAATATATATATTTATATTTATATACTATATACACACGTTTACGTACCCAGTTCATGAGACGATAATAATGGCATTAAACGAATCTGTGAAGCATGAATATAATATATATTATATGTTATGTGTGAGTGTGTGTGTGTGTGTGTGTGCTACTGCCGCCGTGTTCGCAGATACACGCACACGTCCAGTGTTTATCGCACAAAGACACATGTCGAAATTAAATTATCACCTGGACAACCCGCGTGCGTTTAACTTACTTATATATATATATTGAGTACCACTGTTGGGTTAGTACTGTTAAACGTCGTATTATATTATATATTTATATATTATAAAAGAGTTTAGCACCAAACGCCGTAGTACGTATACATTAAGTGCACGTATTTATAGTGTTTGTAGTTCTCTACTCGGGTATTATAATATAATAATAATAATAGATGTACAATTATTTAAATACTCGCTCGTGATGTGAAATACGTTATTCGCTGTAGGGCTCGGGAATTGTGGCACAAATAAAAAATCATACTGTTTCTAACTCAGTTTAGTTTGCTTACGTTTCTACCACATAAAACGCGCACAGAGATCGATTTTAAATTTAATTTTAAAAAAAATCTAAGAGAAATTTCATAAGCACCGCGTGTAATAATAATTTGCCACCAAAAATTTAAAATTCAAAATCGTGATTATTTCATTGCCCGTCAAAAACGAGAAAAAATACTTACAATATCTGATATAAAGTTTGGCGCCGACAGGATGATTGACAATTTCTAGATATTAGACATTTTATTAAAACGTGATTACAATCTTATCTGCTCTTAGGACTTAGCGTCAATATCTTGAATAAACAATTATTTCATCTTAACAATTTTATAAAATGTTCTCACATAGCATTACTTAATATGGCACTATACTCCACCTATATGAAATGGGATAGAAATGATTTGTGTGAAATACGTCGTTTTAAATTAATTATTCAAAAACAATCAATGAAAAGTTAACAATAGAATTCAAAATGGAATAATAATATTTGTACACTGGAAAACAGATATTAGTTCATATATAATACTATGCATGCGTATAATAGCTTTTGAAAATAAAGACACGCAAATAATTTACGTTTTGAGATTAACTTAACAGATATTTTCTTGTAAGTCGTTCGACGCGAGGACACGCTATTCGTATACATATAATATGCGTATGGCTTTTTTTTCGTTTCTCCATAGTTCTCGGCGATACGTATTACACGTCACAGTAAGTGCAACAGGCAACGACTGTATTATGTACAAAAAATAAAAAAAAATACGCATCGCTGGGATGTATATTTATGTATGTTCGTACATATTACTGTTTAATAATTGCGACCAACAAACCGATAAATCAGTGGCGAGAGTCGTACCCATGATGTGGGGTGGAGTGGTCGACGGATAGTGCAGACCGCGTATATACCTATATAATATATATATATAGGTATGTAGAGCTCGTGTCTGTCGGGCGCGCGTTAACAACGAATACGCGTCCGCCGCCGCTGCCGACCGAGTGTGTCTTCTTCCGGCCATTGTTCGGCGCGCTGACCGCTATTTTTTCCCTTTTTCGTCGTCGTCGTTGTTGTCAAAGAGTACTGACCCAATTCCTACCGATTTTCGGACCGTTTCCCGATGTCCCCGGCGATCAGCGCACCGAGGAAACTAAAAACCGTATACGAATAGACACGACACGACTCGACTGCCACCGCATCATCCTCACGACTCGATGAGTGTAATATACGTATATATACATAGTTTATTTAACCATCTATGAAATAATATCAAACTATCATACTACTACTAATATAGAATTAATAGGAAGTACTCCTCGGTCTAATAATATGTGTCTACGAAGAAAGTGGTGGACGCGTGTCACCGTGCACGAGTAACACATCTCCTCTACCTGCAACGAAAAGACTTTTGGAGAACCCCTAAACACAAAAAATCTCACCCGGGGTAAACGAGTGCGAATTTTCCCCCTCCGAACAAAAATATACGATAAATGCTATATATATTATATATATACTACAAGTATAGACTGCAGGAAATTATAACGGGACACATTGCGCATATTATATTAGCAACGGATGCGATAATTGCCAGATACTTTTGTATACATATTACAATCACGAATTATCACACGAAATGCTCGTCTCGGCCAAGTGTGTATAAACACATATACACACACACACATAGTAAAATAATCATCATCACTTTATAACATACATAAACAGTCGTTTATAGACGAAGTTTATTGGTACTATGTGCGTACTATTATATACATCGTACGCCATGGGCGACGCGAGCATATAATATGAATCATACAATATAATCGTCTGCATGGAAATTAAACGCTACGCCAACTAAAATGGTTTCGTGCGCTAAAGACACCTATAGGTACCTTATACGAGTGTAGAATTAGTTTATCGTGTTCGGCTCGTATATAAATATAATTTGCGGATCTTTATCCCCGCGGGAGCCGAAACGTACTGCAGCTCGTGTGACGTGCGCGTGCAGTATTTGGAATCTTTAACCTTTTTTCTATAATGTTTACGATTTCGTTTCGATTCACTTGACATTATCCATGGTGCGTCGAGTGTAGGCAAACCGAGTTGAAATTTCCTAATCGTGTTAAGCCAATTATTTGATGAAGACATGATTTGAATTTAATAGATACATATATAATAATAGGTAATGTTTTTTTTAAATTAAGTATAATTATATAAACTTTAGGTACATCGTACACTCAAATTTCTAAATCTTTATTAACTATAGGTGTAATTTCTCATTTTATTTTTGTACAGCCGTATAGGAATAACTTGTTTTTCCGAATACTGAACTAACTATTTTTGATATACGAACTTTAAAGTAAACCGATGGTTCAATAATAAGGTAGACTATAGTAGTACTCTACAATCATATAGCAGAACAGTTTATATAGTATATTTTGTGGTATTGAACTTAAAACGCAGCCCGTATTTATACATGTATATGGATAACATATTTATCGCCCGCCGTCGCCGATTGCGATTTTACAATAGTCGTCGTCGTGCGAAACGCGATAGATCGCAAAAAGTATATTATAATATCCATAGTACACCCAACTTATATGGTGTATAGGTACATAAAATCCCGTATATACGAGGCGTCCGACCGAGCGCGAAAGACAAAACCGCGATGACGACGACGATAATAATAATATAGTGACCGCGACCATTATCGAACGTTTGCGTCCGCTATTCGCGACGGAGACAATGACAACGCGACAACGACGACGACAATAATAATAATAATAATAATAATATGATATCTACAATAATATGCGGTATATAGAGTCGCCGACGAGCCATATGGCGCATTTGCGAGAGGTGAATAAAAAAAAGGCTGGAAAAGTCCTCGTCGAAACGCCGGAGAGTCACGGGAGGTGGACACGAAGATTTAATCGGAAGTATGGGGTACAACACGGTACTATACACGTATAGGAACGTTAAAGTCACTGCTTGGCATCATGATCTCTGTTCTAGCTGTAAACGCGTCGTAGCTAGTATTTTTGTCGCAAACACAATCGGTCGTCGGTTTACCGATTGTGCGGCGGCGGCGTCGCGAAACGCGATATTATAAATTATATTATATATTAAATTACGCTACACAATATTGCATCGCGTATATACGCTAATTGGCGAGGAATATATATATAATTATGCGCGTATATAACAGCAGACGACACGAGCAAATCGGAAGGGTTTTATACCGTCATATTAATATCTGCAGGACGCCGCCAAGTAACCCGACCGCGGTTTTCCCCGCTCCTAAAACTCGAACGTGAATACGTAATAGGATCTCATTGTGCGGCGCGCACCCGCGACGACGCATTCTTCGCCGCACATCGCACACATAATACATATACCTATATTATAATATGCACACGACGATAATAATAATGCATGTATTACACATAATATATTATCTATAATACGGTCGGTACACCGTGTATACAATATTATGGGTCAGTAGTGTACGCGAACGCCAGTCTGCAATGAGCGTGTGTGTGTGTGTGTGTACGAAGGTAATTACCATACGAACGGATTATTAAGCACGTCCTAGATCCCATAGGCCTCGCGGACATATTGTCGTCGTTACACGCACTCACACACTGTACTTGTACACAAACGATTTCCTTGTCAATAAAAAAAAAAAAAATAATAATAATAATAATAATAATATGATATCTACAATAATAATATGCGGTATATAGAGTCCCCGACGAGCCATATGGCGCATTTGCGAGAGGTGAATAAAAAAAAGGCTGGAAAAGTCCTCGTCGAAACGCCGGAGAGTCACGGGAGGTGGACACGAAGATTTAATCGGAAGTATGGGGTACAACACGGTACTATACACGTATAGGAACGTTAAAGTCACTGCTTGGCATCATGATCTCTGTTCTAGCTGTAAACGCGTCGTAGCTAGTATTTTTGTCGCAAACACAATCGGTCGTCGGTTTACCGATTGTGCGGCGGCGGCGTCGCGAAACGCGATATTATAAATTATATTATATATTAAATTACGCTACACAATATTGCATCGCGTATATACGCTAATTGGCGAGGAATATATATATAATTATGCGCGTATATAACAGCAGACGACACGAGCAAATCGGAAGGGTTTTATACCGTCATATTAATATCTGCAGGACGCCGCCAAGTAACCCGACCGCGGTTTTCCCCGCTCCTAAAACCCGAACGTGAATACGTAATAGGATCTCATTGTGCGGCGAGCACCCGCGACGACGCATTCTTCGCCGCACATCGCACACATAATACATATACCTATATTATAATATGCACACGACGATAATAATAATGCATGTATTACACATAATATATTATCTATAATACGGTCGGTACACCGTGTATACAATATTATGGGTCAGTAGTGTACGCGAACGCCAGTCTGCAATGAGCGTGTGTGTGTGTGTGTGTACGAAGGTAATTACCATACGAACGGATTATTAAGCACGTCCTAGATCCCATAGGCCTCGCGGACATATTGTCGTCGTTACACGCACTCACACACTGTACTTGTACACAAACGATTTCCTTGTCAATAAAAAAAAAAAAAATAATAATAAATAAGCATATACACGATATATATGCTTGTAAAACGTACATGTGAATAGGAGCTGCTGTGCCCGCCGCCGCCGCCGCCGAATCACTGCCCATAGCCTGTTCGTGCAGCGAAATCTCGCATTATATTCTCCCATAGTCGCCGGCACGGTAACGTGTGTTATATCCCCTGTACGAAGGAAGTTCCACACGCGCGTCGAGGCGACTTTTGTAGATGGATCGCGGGAAAAGAGAAAAAAATAAATATCAAACGCCACGGCGGACGTGCCGCCGCCACGCTAACTGTCCCGAGGCGTGATAGAAGGGTTTGTGCTGTAGCAGGTCGTGGACGCACGCCGGTCGTATACAACTGAAAACCGGGTCGGTCGTGAAAATTATTAATCGTTGCAAGCGTTAACAATGCGTATATCGTCATAGTACGTGTCACAGTCGTCGGTAGATTAGTTATACTCTCCTGCTTTCCATAAGACTTAGATCTGACACTAAACGAAAGATAGGGTAGGTTCCTATTGGAGGGTGTACTAATGTGATAAACATAATATATGAGACGTTATGTTGTCGGCATAAGTATCATATTGTTATTATTTATTGTCATATGGAAAAAAAGAAATTGTTCTACAAAATGTGTTGCACTTTAGAAAGGGTCGTATTATAGGTGGTACATGCTGGTACTCGACTAACGAGTTAATCATACTCGCTATGGCATGTCAAGTATACTACTAATACTAATCAATTGTAAGATCATTTAGATATAACATACTTCTTCTACTCAAAATAATATACTCATCATTGTCAAATTATTACATTATTATACATATTACCTATGTTATTTTAATTGTATGTTTCAAAATATGAAAAATGTATTTTATAATTTATTCCATATTTTATTTTATTTTATTTTATTTTTTTTTTTTTTGTTCAATAAATGTTTTATTCAATCTGTTTGCAAAAAAAAATAACAATAAAAACAATTGAGGAAGTAATAAATAGTATAAAAAGAAAAAAGGAGATTTTTTTTTTTAAATTTGTTTTTATTCGAACGACTATCAGGGTCTTTATCGAAGTCTTTTCGCTAGGGATGGGAAGATTTCAGTGAGTAGCATTTGCACCCCTTTCTCTAAGTACAGAATTTTCACGTGTGTGTGGACTTCACACCCAGTGAGGTGGGTCTGGTGGGGAACAGTGTAGGAAATCAGAACGACGGCAGGAGGCACTATAGAAAATTCTGCAGAATATGTTTTTTTTAAATATAGTAATAGTTAAATTTTAACCTAACCATTGAAGATATACACACAGAAAATTAAATTAAAAGTTAAATTATATATTAATTTATATCCGAAATATTTTTTGCTTATCGTGTTTTTGTTCTATACTTTAATTTGCTATTCAAAAACATAAAATCATAAATACTTGATACGATGCACGTATTGATTTTGTTCAGTTATTTGCTTTATATAATTTCGATTAGGCATAGTATACGATGTCGATGGTCCTAAAACTTACGAGATAGTATATGGTCGTACTCTGATGATATTTATCTCAACAACCAATAATTAATTACGTAGTTAAATATAAATGAAGATCTTTGTCTAGCTAGAATTATAAGTCACGGTTTATAATTTGTTGGTTGACAACACACATTGCACTAACGGCGATGCGGTAGGTAGCATACAAGATGGAGTACCTGTAAATAAAATATTATATGGACTATACAAGTATATTTCCACTTGTCACGTGATCATTCTATACTTTAAATGTGTCGTATATGTGACAGTTATGATGAGTCAGTCGGATTTTAGCGAAGTAAAATTAAACTGGTAACCTTTCACCTTTCGATGCTTGTCGAAAATTTTTTTTTCACTTTCTCATAGATCAAATTTTTCAAAAAATGTGACAAAAAAACAAATGTTATAACTAAGAACATATTGAGTATTTTATTGATGAATCCTAGTGAAATAACTAAATTTAACAATTTGCAATACTATGTTATTTTTTAACTTCTTAAAAAGTATTGAAAAATATTAAAATTAAACAATACATGTTTCCTTATATTTCTCTATTAATAGGTTCAAATAGGTTGGATAACCAATTATCTGCGGTACGGTAATAGTATAATACAGAACTGCATCTTATCTAACTTACGTCGATATAAGCGTGTGATTTATCCACGATGTATTTTGATTTAAATTTTTTATTATAAAGTGGTATCGAAATTATTATAGAATTCCTTGGTAAAACCACAGTGAAAACAAAATTCATAAGTATATAAAATCAAACTGCCGTTCGTTTGGCCGCTGCAGATGCGCTAAACGTCTCTAACATCAAAATCGTCTCTACGTCCGTATTAAACAGTCACTATATGAGATATCTTTAAGAGGGCTACACATAATATTATATAGATGTATATACCGTGCCGACGCAGTGTTTGCTTATGGGTCATATAATACATTACACGTACCTATACCGAGGCGGTTGTGAGTCGGTCGCGAGAGTGCTCAATTGAACGCCATGCAATGTGTATTTTGATATACCTACGACGAACGGGGGTGGGCAACACGATTTACGTTAAGTGTTTCTTCGGCGGACACATCACACACACACACGCGCATTTAAGTACACAATCGGTTAACGGTGCACGACACGTACGTTTAATATATATGTGTGACGTGTACGTATATATTAAATTCCGATTTACAATTAAAATGTGTCGAAACAACAATAATTACAATACTCGCTGACAGTGTACATATACGTATAATATATGTATATATATGTGCGCCGCGCTATGTATATCACATGCATAGCGAGACACTCGAAAGCCCTTTAAGACAATGCGCCGGTGTCGCTGATAGGTACATTATATGAGTATAACGGACCCGTACATGTTGTATACGGGAAGCGAGTACCTATATTATGCTATATACGTACTGTGTATAATATTATAGTCGCCGCAGCTCTTTTGTGCCCGATCACACGGCGCGGTGGATGTGCAGGCGGAACGGTGTTTTTCGTGCGTTTAAGTGCATGATACATAATATACGTTTTTGTTCTAATTCATTTGGGATTATTTGCCTACTGCGTATTGACGCATCCGGAAATTTTGCCGTACCTATAGCGAGCGGAATATAACGCGCCGATGAGACGAATACCTACGAAACGAATGTTGGTCAACTTGAAGAAAACAAAACAAATATTATATTATACCACTGGTGTAATGATACCGCGGCCGAGTTGTTCGTGTTGTATACATTGTCCGAAAATCACGACAGACCTATATAATATATCACGTTGTGAGGGGGAGGGGTAGGAGATAGAAAATAATACTAAAAGTTGACCCCTTCGATCTGCAATCATTTCGGACATTCCACTTGACACGAAACAACAAAATAAAAATACGCGGAAATCCAATGCTGATCATGTATAATGTGTATAACGTATATATATAAATCGTGTACTTACAGATGGAATATAGTAGCTAAGCACTATAGTTGTACTGTAGTTGCGCTCGTAATTTTCTATTACTTTCAATGTTTTACGGACAATCACGCCGATGTAGGCGTTTACACCCCAATGTTTGAATTGTTAATTCCTTTAAAAGTTAATTTGGATTGCACAGTCATTATTTATCATGTTGTAGATGCCATTATACGTATAAACATAAAAGGTAGGTTAGTAGGCAATAATCTCTTCCGTACCCACGAGTATAACAATAGTATATACCTATATACAAATATTAATAATCATAATTATACCCACTTTCTGTTTTTAAAAGCAATCATTGACGGTTAAATATATAATAAGTATTCAAATTTTGAGTTTCGGGTTTTTCAATGCATTCTTCTTCTTCAGAAAAAAAAAATAAAATACAAGCTTGTCTAAATTATGAATATATTACATATTACTTTTTTTTTTTTTTGGAAACACGCGATCTCCAAACGTACATACGCCTCTTTTTTAAAAATAATTATAGTTTTTAACGAAAATAATAACTGATAATTATTATCTTTATAAAATAATGATCATCTTTAGTCGCTATATATATATGAAAGAAATATTAAAGGCATAATAAATAAAGTTTTTGACAGAAATCAATTTCATAAACTTCCAATATAATACAAGGTAGGTAGGTATAGCATAATTTTGTTCAGTGATTATTTTCGTAAATTGGATATAATGTAAAAACTTACAAGTAAGACAACGATGTCATTAGCCTTACAATAGATTTTTACTAAGCAAATTGTTTTTTTTTAACATCTAAAATAATTCGTCAGAAAATATTGTATGCCTACTTTCTCGACCTATGAATTATTTCAAAACTCCGTCCAACTATAGGTACTCTAAGCATGGTGGCTTATTTCTACGTAATATTGAATTTCATCAAGAATGTCTACAATGACAAATCACTGTAAAACTACGTAGACAGCTTGCGTAGCTTTTGACGAGATCCGATCAATATCCTTGGTGCTGTAGGTCTAGGAAGTTCCATTATGGTATCGAAAACAATTTGCAGCACAAAGCAAAACACCTGCGCATTGTTATCGAGCAATTAAACTCAGTGATGGCGGTGGTGGTGGCGGTATGACAAGGTATTCACAATACCTATAGAAATATATAATATATGTGTGCAAATTTCTGGGCGAGGTATAAAATGTATAGCTTCCCACGCGAGAAATGCGATCGCATACCGCCGTAAAACTCAAAGTCAAAAACTCAATGTCAAACCGACTCAGAGATATGGAGAGAACAGACATGCACTCGTACCTCTGAATTCGAATAGACGTCGTACAGATACTTATTCTGAACTTTGGCATCCGGTATTAATAATTTTACACCCTCATTGGTTTCTTTCAAACATAAATTTTGCTGTAAAATATTTTAAACGTAAAATCATATTGGTTTAATATCATAAAAAAAAACAAAGAAAAACGAACAGTTGCTTACAATGTCCCTGCAAAAGGGGTAGAAGGGATTAAGTTGTTGGACCTTGCAATAGGTAATCGATTGATATAACTTTAAAAGTATAAAGAAATTATTAAATACAAATAACAAATTAAACGTTTAATAAATATGTAGTAAAAATTAATAACTTATGATTAATAAATAAGATGTGATCTCGCAACAACCACAATAAAACCATAATATATAAGGTTAAATAAAATTATATTTTATTAATACATATTACTAATTATGATAACTACATAAGCATAAATATTATATTCTGGGCAAAATTAGAGTCCGAAAAGACCTTCCTCTATCATAACTAGACACAGTAGAAATTTGCGTACAACATTACACACGCGAACGTCGTAATATTACGCATATTGGTATATAACGCGTAAGACGAAGTGTGTTTGTAATTTTAAAAAATTCATCGAAAAAAATCACTCAAATACTAACACCACATTGCCGTCGTATAATATATTTTATTGCATAATTGCACAACTATAATCGAGTACTCAGTCGTCGCACGCATAATAATAATATAATATCATAATATCATAGTACACACAAAACGATTTGGATCGGAATAATCATGTATAGGCGGGCCCCGACTTGGATCACCCACTTTGGTCACGACCTCCGGGTAGACCTCTGGGCGCGCGGTGGCGGACGTTCATTCATGTTTTCATTTATTTTGACTGCTGACGAACTCGGAGCCGGTCTCGACTAAAACACACACTCATACATACATACACCCTTTACACACCTTATAAACAATACAAATATAGGAGGCGACAGACTGCATACACAATAATATACTCATGAAAGTGTATAACATAATCTATACTTACTATAATATATATATATATATATACATTTATCATTATATAACCAAACCTTACATTGTTTCCGCCGTCGTATATCTCGTCCTTGCGATTGTTACGTTTACACAGAAACGATGTCTCCATGTATAAGACGGATTGAAGTCTTATAGTTTATTAAACAAAGTCGTTGATGTCAGCGCAATAGTACTCATAGCACCGTGTAGTCGTCATCCACTGACGTTATCAATATTGTCTTATACAAACGTAAACATCATCGTAATTTATATATTGATAAACATAAATATGGTTAATTAATCGACGTCTGCAAGAGACCATTATTATAAAACCTAACCTACGGGGTCAAAATTTGACACGACTGCACAGCTACACTTAACTGCACATTCGTAACGAGCCGTTTAAAGCATGCATGTCAAGTAGCCAGTAAGTACAGCACAAGTGCAAAACTTATTTTGCCATTCAAAAAATGTTGCATTATACTTCCTATAATCTATATAAAGGTTATTATAAAAAAAAATTTAGACAAAACATTACGTGAGGAAGACAATCCAAATTTATGTTATATCAAATCATTTTTTATCAATCTCTATTACATATACTATTTTTATCCGAATTTAGCTAACGAAACTGTACACAAATATAATAAAGAATTTCGTAGATCATGTACCTACATCCTACATTATACATTTTACAACAGCCGGATTTTTACAACATCCAATAAATAATAAAGAAGATAATTTCGACGACGTCTCCAACCACCGAAGCCCTACGATTTAATAGAATATTTGTGATAACTGATAATACATATTATGGTCTCAACATTAAGTCCGAAGACACTTCGTCGGAAGTGTTTCTACTGCAAAGCAACGCCGTAAACGGGCATCGTATACATGAAATGTATCGGATTTATGTTTATACAGTATTGTTAGTATATACGTTATAATATAATATTTCATGTAGGTGCGTGAATCGTATCCGATAAAGTCTATCGGGACCGTTTTAATAAAATATGATGACTTTACGGTGGTTGAAAAAAGAATAAATATACGTACATGGTTATAAATATAATATTGTATAATATATATATAAATATATATACTATTAAACTATGGGAGACGGTCGTCGTGTCGTGTGCCGTCGCCTATACGCTGTGTATATAGGACGCAGCGGCGGCGGGGAAAGAAGAAGTCGTCGGCGACTGCTGCTGCCATACCACTCCGTTCCACGCGGAAGCGTTTCTTGCGGCGTGACGTCACAGAGCCACCGCCGCCGCCACCGCCGTCGGAAGTGGCCACCGCGGTCGCGTGGAAGGGGGCACCTGGGCTCCGGATGGACCGCCGACCAACGGTGTCTCCGATCGGTTCTTCAATAGTCCGTTGCCAGTGGACTGGCGAAGGCCAAGGTCTGATATTTTCTTTCGTACATTTGCACACCGTATAACATATTATACTTTATAAATTTCCGACGAAACACAACTATACAATTTCATCCGACAAATTATAAAAATTGCTCATATTTCATCGCCGTCGTTTCCCACTTGCCGCACACACCTCATCCGCGCGAGTGCAGTTTTTTGCGAAAAAAATTTTTAAATTTAATTTTGATCCAAAATTCGTTTTGTTCGGTTCTGTTGTGCGTCGTTTTTGAATCCAGCCGGGGAGCGGTCCAGTTCGCCGTGCTAAAAACAACATACCACCTACACGGAAGCACCTTCTTCTGACGTCATTTTACGAAGACTACCACCGTTTCAAATGGGTAAGAAATTGTAAACAGGTCTTTGACCTTAATCTTAAGAATATTTTTATTTTTTTTTTGTTTTGCGAATTTGCAAATCTTTATCTCACTGCAATATCATCTATACGCGCTATTTTGCGGTTTTTCGATCGGTCAAATATATTATTACAGAAACGGCCAACACACGTAGTATAGTAATAACAATATTTATCGTTTTCTATCTCTCTCTCTTTTTCTCTTCTACGATAACATTCCGTCGTTACATGAAATAATATACCTATATATATACATATATATTTTTTTCAATAAAAACTGTATATTTCATCAGTGGCAAATATTATGTTTCGAAAATGAATAAAGCCGTATACCTGAGAACTGTTGTTGAGGAAGCTCGTTTCATTTCACTCACCTCAATACTATAAATACTATAATACAACACACAGTGCAGTATGTATAGTATAAATAGTTTTTAAATTCAATATCACACTAAACATAGTCATAGTGAGATATTGAATTTAAAATAACTATTTTGGTTAGGACCCATTGCTTGGATATTCTGTATTTTTTCCTCGTACTCAGATACTGATAAATCAGAGTATTTTGAAAAACGCGTAACTGCAATTGACACGATTTTCGATCGATTTATAGTTTTGGGTACCTATTCAAAACCTCTTGGGGTTAAGTTATTCCGATTTTCAACACGTCTCTGCTTCACCGGTAATCTAAAAAATATACACGCCGTAATAAAATTGTATATATCGCATGTAAAACACTACCTAGTATAATGTAGAATTGCGCATGAATGTTTATCGCTTATACTAATTGCAGTGCATAGTTAAAAATATGATGTACCTATAAACGTATCGAGACCGTATTTATACGTTGTATAATATGCACAAACAATGCATAATATGTATCGTCTAGAATTTTCGTATTATCCGTGGCGGTACGGCGTTATATACACTGAAAAATCAAGTACGCTATTCGTGTGTTAATAATTATATAGTCCGCGTCAAATTATGTTTCCGTATTTCGGTTTCTAGGAGGCTTACAGCATAAAGAGAAAAAAAAGTCTACTAGAACCGACCGCCGCTTTGACGGGAATGACCGTCATATATAACAGTATAATATATACCTATAATAATAATAATAATAGGGAATAATATTATGCACACACGATACACGGGCGTCGCTGCTGCTAGTGCAGCTGCAGTCTACGCGCGCGCGTCGCGGATAACAATCGAACACGTCATAATAATATACGTGACCCGTCCGTCGGTACGTCTGCGATATCTATAATATTCGTCGTATATGAGAGGTATGCGATGAGACGTGCGGAGTAATACTCGGGTTCAAAAACGTGTGCCTGTTCTATAATATACGTATAATAGTATATAATATCGACTAGTGTTCTCAGCTTTGGGGCTATCTGGGCCGCCAGACAACTCTCGTCGCGCAGTATAGATTTCATCGCGGAATTTCGGATGATAAGTAAAACACATTATATCATAAAAATATTGTGTACCTATGAATATAGATCAGTGCAAAGTTTATGAATAATAATAATTTATGGGGCGGGCAACAGAGGCTGATAAACGAACTGATGATTGCGATATACTGCACCACAATAGTGTATAACATAATGAATATTATACAATGTAATATATACATTAAGTATAGGCATATAGTATATATATACGCAATACGTAAATAATATACGGCACCCATAACACACAATCGTTAAGAAAACCCAGTTGTGTAGAGATCATCGTTGCCAGCAAATGAAAAATATCGTGAAAATCACGCAATTTCTTCACGCGGGTCTGTTTCCTCGAAAACTTCTTCACGCCCGGCGAAAGCGACGCCACGGTTCTAAACATTGTAACGTAATTGCATATCGTCTAAGTTAATTTTAAACATAGAATACATATTATATTATACGTATATATATATATATATATAGATGGTGACAAAAATAATAGCCAGATGTATCATCGAAATCGAGCGCGGATTTATTCTTCCGCCGACTGATCAATTCATCACAGTGTTTGTGTTTTGATTATCCTCATGAGTTTTTTTCGCGTAGTGTTCATTTGTCTTATTACGTCATGTGCTGAACGACCACGCCGTTATACCAAGAAAATATGTTCGCTCTCTTAATTTCCCTCGGCTAATACCGTTTTGTTTCAGACGGACACGATTTTTTGCGAGGTAAATTTATTTAAAATTTAAAACAAACGAAAAATGCATAATATTAAATAGCGAACCTTACAGAATACATATATTATTATATATCTGTTAATTTTATCCGATACGCGGGACTGGTTTTAACACAACACAACGCACATTATATACTATTATAATTTATTTTACCTATATACCTAAAAACACCACATGCACACGCACACGCACAGAATTATAATAAATCGAAGTGTTTCATGAGGATATAAGTACACGTATACGCAGGTTCAACGTGCTTCGAGATTTGTACAAACAGTAATCTCTCGAAGATGTCATAATAATAATAATAATAATAATAATAATAGGCGTTTAAAACACCACACGTAACGTTGTTTAATTGCCCGCGTACGTATATATTATAATTGTATTGCGAATACGCGTTATAAGACGTACATTATATTCAAGTATAGTAGTATATACGAAAATAAAACGGCATAAATATTCATTAATTATTATTTTTATTCATATCTTCCCAATAACGGGAGTCGTGTTTCATTGCTGCGCGGTATGCATATAATATAGGTAGGTTCACGGGGAAAAAATCGATAGAATTTATCACCTTCAACAATAATAGTTATTCTCGCGACAGTGCCTATACCTATAAATCATTCACGGTCGAGGTATGATATGATTATAATACGCACTAGAGGTAATAAAATTGGCAACAATATAATCATATAAAAGTCCCTAATCATGTTGCCAATGATTTGGTACCAAAATATCATAGAAGCTGAAAGTTTAAACCCTGTCGCAAACATGCAGATTATAATAATAAAAAAAATTGTTCATAACATTATACATTAACTATACACATGATACGTCTACTGTCTGTTCAATGGTTAATAAAGGAATAATTATAGAGATCAATATTAATCACTGAAAAGTAATAACTATTTCTGAATTTTTCTATAATCATTGCCCAATTATATTTTTTAACTTAACTTTAATTTAAATTATATATAATATCATTATGTTACAGCATAAAATAATCACTAAGGTTAAAATTTCTTGAATAGTACTTTAAGGAACTGAGTAATGAAAAGATAGTAATGAAAACAAACTAACGAAATGTAATAGACATTATTAAAATATGACATACAGATTTACTTTTTTATAATAAATTTTAAAAATAAACCTGTTTATTAACTAGTAGGTACCTATGACAACACATTAGTATTCGATCATCAGATTAATTTTAAAATTTAATAACTATCAATTTTCGTGAAATTTTAACTGTAATTATATATATATACACTTATATCTACTAAAAAGGAGTATTATATGATTCTTGTAAAATATTATAAGTTAGACTTAATCGTTACAAAATGATTTTATTGTGCATTTAACAACGACAAAACCTGAGGCTAATACGCCCAACGTTATTTTAATGTTTGTTTTTTCATCTCGATAATATTCTTATTTTTTTTTATACTAAACATAAACCAGTTACCAGGTCATTTTTAAAAAAAACTATTAACGAAGTTGAAGCCGTCGTTATATTTTACGTTTTTACGCATACATAATATAATATATTATATTATATTATATTATATCGAATATATAATTATTATTACACGTATGTAGGTAGTGCACAAATTATAATATATTTGTAACGACAGGTCGACATCACAGCATTATATGATATTATGTACATTGTACACACATAAACCAAAAATTATTGACGAAGATTAAAATACGCGGCGAAGTAAACCGTTATAGTCATAATACGACCTACAAGTATACGGTCATATAACTTTATACGGAAAGTACATGCTATATACTACCTGCCTATAATTAAACGGTATACTATTTAAAAAGATTAGAAAATCATAACATAATATTATAAACTCCTAGGGCAAGTGTAGATATAAATGTTATAGACAAGGGGTTAACCTTCAAAGGGACTACCCTGTCTTGGTCAATTAAAAATAATGAGTTAGTAAGCTATTTAGTTTGAACGGGACATGAAAATATTTCCTATTCTGTCATTTAATAAACTACTGAGAGGTTAATATATACGTTTAAATACTAAATGATATTTAAGTTAAAGCATTAGATTTGCTCAACACTATTCACGGCGCGTTATTACAGGAAGATGTAGTTTCGAAAAATTGATTATTAGCTGTTAGACTTGGTTAAGTAATATTGGTTTGGTACATAACGCAAAAAAATTAGGTAGATATATACCTAAATAATCTTTAATGATGATCACAGTTCGTTTTAACTCTTCTAATAAGTTTTGATATACACTCATGTTATTTTAATCAATACAACTATGCGAACACATACAATTATTGTTACAATTTCAAAATGCGAAACAGCGGAGGCGACAACAAATACATTTTTGATGAAAACCGTTCAAAAAAAAAAAAATAAATAATCGAAAAAAACCAAGTGGACCGAAGATTTGGAGCCGGTTTGTAATTGATACGTTCACCTGATATAATAAAAATATATCGTCGAGGGACGGACCCGACGGAGACAATTGAACGAGATCGGCAGTGCGGCGTATAATGAGTGTCATTACGTTCCATTAACGAATGTATCACATGACGACTGCACGTCCGACCGAAATATAGTAGTAATAATAATAATAATAACAATAATACTACAATGATAATAATAACGAATAAAAAACTGTAATGGCAAACAGATCGTCGTCAAGGCCAAACGCACGCCGATAATATGTGTGTCAACGAGGTTCGTCGTAGTCGTCAACTGATCCGATTCTCACACAGTCACTCTCGTCCACTTGACTGTACACGCACGTCGTTATCCAAAATAATACATGATTAAACAATAATAATAATAATAATAATAGTAGTGATCGCTTGACTGACCTACGGCCGTGGGGTACGATAATGAGAGTGATCCATCGCATATTCCTTAACTACGGCATGGACATTTGCATATTAAAAAATAAAAACGATTTTGCTGAAAATTGCGAATACCTCTATCAAAAAACTTCGACGAATCAAATATTCATATTATCAATAAATCAAAAATCGATCAATTCTTAGTTTCAGTTTCTTTAAAAAAAAATCCTAGTATCATTTGAACGAAGTATGATTATTATATAAACCTTATATCCTTATGTCTATTTAATTATAAATGAGATAAAATAATATCTATAAAACATATCAAGTGATCGGACTACATTCGGTAGGTAATTTACTAATAAAACGCGTCACAGTCACTAGAGCAAAAAAAGATAAATATCTTTTAAGAATAGATGTCCTGATTGTATAATAGTAATATAATATTATTACCTAAATTCACATTATATTCGTTTGGTTTGAATAGAGGTTTTTAGATTAAAGTTAAAAATATTAAGAAGATGCATTCGGCTTGTCCTCCAAACATATTTATACCCACACAATTATTAATATAAGTACTGCATTTATAAATATATAATAATAATTAATAATACACAGTCCTCTTGTGTCGGCGGATATTAATTTTTCACCGGGCGGCGGCTAATATTCTTTAAGCTGACCTTCACGTCCAAATCGATACAGTGGTCTGCATAATATATACAATTATTGATGATTATAATACATAGTTATTCACACAATGCGTATCATCAACAAAAAACTGCAGAACCTCCACAGTATTGTTTTAATTGTACCTTTAAAATTGCAAGTGTTTTATGTAATCGCGGTATAATTAACATATGGCTATATTTAAAATATTAATAACATATCGATATTAATTTACCTGAATTCATGCTGTTTTGACCTCGGTCAAGCGTCAAATGTACACGGTAAACGTCATTATGTTTGACTTCACAAAGTGTTAACATTGATGAGTACAAGAAGAAGAAAAACGAATAATAATAAGATTATATTCACGCAAAGGCCGCCGTATTTCACATATTATTTGTGTATTTTTCTTTTCTGCTTATACTTCTTTATAAGAGGGAAAACTCCATATACCTAAATTAATACATTACATTATAAAACATTATACCTCATGTCTCTGGTACATTAATTTATTTTTGCATGGTCCATAAAGTAGTCGTATCCGTTATACGCATAGACACTCGTTATGCGATATATACAACGAACAGCGGATATAAACTGTTTTAGTACGATTTGCAAACGTTCGGACTCCAGTTTCCTGCAGAGATAATGTTATTATCTAGTCGTATAATGACCCATGGTCGGGCGAACGAAAACAAAACGGCGGTATTCATGATGGAATAAAATTCGTATTATATAGTATTATAATATGTAGATGCAATCAAACAAAATCTAAGACACTCGTCCTAAATCATCGCGGCCGTTGATGCCACCAATTTTCGTTTTCATACTCGTCGCGTGCACTTATATCCTTATTATAATATGGCAGGTATACAGCTAGTGTATTGGTGACGGAAAAGTTGCACGCGAACCGAGATTTTTAGTGTACCTTTATAATATTATAATCGTGTGATTATGTTATATACATTATACTATTATAGCGTGACCGTTCTCTACACGTGAAATGGAAGAAAAATCGATATAGACATGCGGGAATGTATAAACGTTCGATTTCTTCCCTGCGGTAATCGTTTCACCGATTACATCTTCGTCGATAGTTTTCAAAAGGTTTCCCGTACGCACACAAAACATACGCAGTATACGAACGCACGCAACTATATAGCTAATATATTGTATGAGACGTTTTCAATTAGGGTCACAAATTCAATTTCTATAACTCCGATTCCGACGAAACATCCGGGCCTAAACACTATACCTACACCGAACTCGCGTGAGAAAAAGCACGCGAGAGCCTGTTAAATGTTCATCAGTGGGCTCCAATGGTCTCACGGTCAGTCTTCGCGGAAGTCCGTTGTCGACTCGCGGCGTCGCCGGTAACTTTAACGTTAGGCTACAAACGTGCCGATACAACAGCAGGCTATGATGACTTATTAATAACCGATATAATATTATACGCATACACACATTTTAACCGTTTCGTACGATAACGACCGTCCGCATAATATAATAAAGTACCCACAGCACTCGTTTCGTTTCGTACGGAAAAATTTTCCGTTTATTTATTTATTATTTTTTTTTAATTCATATTATTTTCTCTGAAAATATGCGTTTAACACTTGGATATTATACACTACGCGACGTAATAAATTGCCTAAATGAACAGAAGGAATCCACAATAATATACACACATATATATAAACATAGTGCAAGTGCTCGTACATAACGGGCCGACAATTAAAAACGTTTACGCACCACCGGCCACGTATATTATAGGTAGGTACCTAACCTACCTACCTATATACATGATACTAATTTGGCCATCCAGAGTGGAGACTCCGCCGCCACGCACTCTGTATATATTATTATTATATATACTCTTATATAGGTGAAATGAATTCCGCGCTGTCCGCGAGTCCCGTTGCTCTTTGTGAATGTTTTTGCAGAGAAAAAAATAAGAATGAAAAAACTGACGACGACGTTAAATAATTGTCTTCGACGCCGTTCGATATAATAACGATATATTCGCCGTGTCTCTTCTGATGCACGTGCTGGCAATTTATTTCGACTCTGCATCGTGTTATAATATGTGTGTGTACGAGAGCGCAATGTGCGGTGGTATGGAAATTGAATTTCGTTATTTAAGACTTTATTTTATTTTTTTTTTTTTACATTAACGATTTACCGTACGGCCAGTGCATCGAACAATACCCAATTCCGTATTGACCCACAGTCAATTGACGACCGCGGTCGCGTGGCTTGACTCTGTCGTGAATAATAATAATAATATATACATATATTATTACGATGTGTACTTGTTGCGCTCACGCGTACTCAACTCCGTTACGGCGTTAAAAAACATTTCTGAAACGTTTTAGTGGCAAGAAAAAATTTTTGAAAAAAATCAGTATCAATCATTACGCGATAACGGTGAACATATACGAGCTGGAGTTAAAGGTACTCACCGTATAATACCAATTACCTACGACCGAGATTGACAAATCGACCGTTGTAATTACTAATAACACTGATCTATATACGTAGATGCGTATGTAATAAACAAACTAATAAGGTCGTAAATAATAATAAGTATGCAAGATGATTTTTTGAACCGTACTATTCATCATTACTCGGTTAATCAGTTTTTATGTTTGTCAAACATTTATTTTTAAGTACAAGTAATCGTAACTAATAGTTAATATTACATTTTAAATGAAAAATATTTCACAACCTTCTGGTGGTAAAATTGCATAGATTCTTTACAGAACATCAAAATATTATACATCATACAACGCACACTCGTTTAAATATTACCATACACGATATAAAAATAAAGATTTTGAACGATAGGGAGAAGAATCTCAGTTTTTTTAATTGTTCTTATACCGCTATTATAAATATGCAAATGTTAGAGTACATATGGCACCAATTCAATAAGTCACATTATAATTTTCATTTCTTATTTCACTCGCTGATCCATACAACTGCAGTGCGAAAAGAATGCTTTTGACACAGATGATAATATTACGATTTGCTCAAGCTACCATTTTGTTTACGTCGCGAATGCCTTTTTCGCCATATTATTATTATTAGACTAATTACAGACCACCATGTATACAGGTTGTTTTTAGCCCTTCGCCGTCCAAAATCTAATCATCTATACATGGACTGCGATCGACATCTTGCAACTATATATTATTATATATCCGCATGAGATCCGTAAATACGACATGACACGCGGGTAAGGGTGGGTATAATATATCATATATTTTATAAGAAGGTACTCGTCGACAACTCGTGCTACTCACTATAGAGTCACAATACTATAGATACCTACTCGGTTTCACGAGTTATGATTAATGATCGGTAAACAATAATAATTAGCGTGTACATTATCTTTATCATCATTACCGCGTGTATGTGTATACCAGCTGACGACTATCGTTTGTCAGATAATCAGTCGCAACTATTAATCAACGTCACATTAACACCTCGACGTGTGCATTACAGGTGCAACACGCTGCGACGGGAACGGGAGCGCCGCATCTGTAAACTTGCTTTTCGTTTCGATATTGCATTATTGGGGCGTTCTTATCCTTCGATACAATACACAATAATATTATGTATACATACATTTTCAGATCTCCACGACTTCTACGGCAAACTGTTCTTTATTTATATAATATAATATTTTAAGTCATGTATAACTATTGGCAGTAAGTTAATTATATACACACGACATTTCTATTCAGTAAATTAACGTGTCATTTTCAACTGTTTTCGGGCGCTACGAGTGGTTTTTTATACCATCCACCGCAAAAAATCATAATGAAACTTCCCACGGTCTACTGAATTGGACAAGAGTGTTTTTGGCAGAAAAAAAATACTAAGATATTATAATTATTTTACAGTGAAAATACCGGTTTCGGTCGTGGTACTGTCGTATATATTATTTTATACACGCGCTTCTGCAAAATGAGAATGCATCCATATTATATAGTACCTATAAGATAGAGACTAATAGTATATTGATTACTTGATTACTGTATTACGTTTCGTATATTCAATTTGACCGTTGCTGCCGTTCTCGGTCGTCTGTTTCTAGCGATTTTATAATAACAACTATATAATATACTCTAGTAGTACGTCCGTGCCCTATATATATAATATATATACGCGTGTTTCATAATAAATTAAATAAGAATAATCCATTACACTTGTAATTATCTCACAGAGTTTATAATACACGAGTTTAACACGCGTACGCGAAGCAAATCGGTTCACATCATGATGGCATTTATCTACCAGTTCCGTACACATATAATAATATATGAACATTATATACCTACTACGATTATAAGTAAACGGGATAAGGACTCGGCCGAGGTTGTCCCCCTGCCCCATCACCAACCACCACAGAAACCTTCAAACGAAGAGTGTGTGCGGTGCGCTTAATCTGTTTAAAATTATCGTGCGGCTCGATTTCTGAGAGCGGATCGGACGAACCGGGATAATATTATGATGATAGTAAGAGCATAAGATAAATGGTTTTAAATTGTTTTTAAAATACCTTATTCGATAACTGGTACCCATACCGTATATGCATACCGGAAAACATCGTTTTAACGGCAGTTAGGTGGCATTTATAATAATATCCAATACGCCTAATAAATAATAATCCATATTATTATAATAGTATAATGTAACGAAACCGTCGTCGCAGGGAGATAATCACCACCGCTATCTCGATGCACGTCCACTGTCACACGAGCACTACAACTGGTCATCGGATGCTGTTACATATTATAATATTACGTATAACCGAGCTAAACGGAAAGAACAATATAGTATTATGATGATGCGACAATAATAATAATAATAATAGACAGACGATATATATACGGGAAAAATAAACAGGAAAACCATCTGTTGAGCGTACGGGAAATGACCGCGCGTAGTCCTCGGAAGGTCGGTCGCGATAGTTTATAATAACGGTGTACAGGTATATCGTACGGTCGGCAGTGGTCGCGAGCGCGCACACACACGCGCGCGCGCGTATATATAATATTATATGTGTGAATCGGACAGAACCTGTGGTCGAGAATTCCATTCGTCGCGAACACTCCGCCGCCGTTCAATTACATTATTATGATTGTTATAATACGGCTCTCGACGGTATCGCGTACAATATCGTTGTGCGTTTCTCACGGGCGATTAACCGAATTTCGTATACATATACGTATAATATATTACAGGATATTATTATATATGTAGCTGGTACACGGACGATCGTAACGTTTTACGACACACAATAATATGTATTATTACAAAGGTACAGTGCATTTGTTGCAGTGCAGCATCAGAATAATATAGACGTATTACGACGACTGTTACAGATAATCGCGATTTGGAGCAAACCGTACACGAAAAACCGGTCGCATCATCTGCAGCTATATAATATCACAAGTATAGGCGACCGGTTTGTTCGATCGCGAAAATAAAAAAAATCGTAAAACACGATATGCCTATACTATCGGGCGTAGATGATATTATGATACGAGCGTGTTATACACGACGTGTACGATATCGTACACAGTGTGATGATCCACTGCAGGCGCGAAATTGAAAAACAAAAAAAAAAAAAATTACAAAAAATTGCGGTGCGGATCGTCGTCCTTTCCGCGTTTACGTATTATGGTCTGTCTGCACTTTACAGGTAGACGCAATGTGTATATTAGATTATGTTATATACGTACCACTGTCTGCGCTCAATGCTCATCGGCCATATAATATATTATCATAATATTATATACACACACACGACATATTACATAGTATAATGCGCGTATAGTCCGTGAGCGTGCTGCTCGCGCACCGTGCGAATTACCGTGGGCGGCCGACGACGACGGGACCCGCCGTTTGCCCACACAGAAAACGTTTAACGATGCAATATATTACGTCTCCCTTTGAAGTTGAGACGTATAGACGGTATAATACGTGTATCTGTGCTGTAGATACGATATTGTTTTAACAGTATAATATAATATGTAGGTATATTCATACATATATAGATGTAATACGATGGTGGTAATAGTGATGCGGTATATACCTGCTACAGTGATGATGGTGGTATACGGTTCTCACAGTCGAAACCTTTGAGAGGACGTACAACACACTTCTATTATATATATATATATGTATAAACGACTCGCAGCGTATTTTATTTCTGTCTTTCTTTCGTTTTATCGATCTGTGTAATTTTTTTCCCCCTCGTTTTTTTGTTCGACGAAGATGTTAGACGTTTATACGCGAGCGCACACTTGCACACTTGCACACACACACGCACGCACGCACGTGAAAAACGTTTCGTACATATCGTCACGTATGACGGCGGACCGACCGACCAGCCTGCCGGTGGAGTGTATGGAGGAGGAGCAGAGAGCGCATAACTGTAGATCGTCGACGGTAGGTCGATACGCCGCCGTGGATCGCCGCGACGCGTCGGATCATCACACACACACGTCAGCGGTAATGACGACGTTCGGCCAAAGACAATATTAAAATAATAACACGTTATTTGTATTATACGCGTCACCGATATGCATTACAATATGCATAAATTGTACATAGTATGCTTATATACAATGTATGCATTTCTGCGATACTTGTGTAATTATAAGAAATTATCATAAGAGATAGGGTCTCCAAAGCTTAAAAAAATAACCCTGTGGAGGCGAAATTATCCGAACCCTCTAAACATAAATCATTAAACAGTATTGTTTATACAGTAATTATACTGTATTAACAATTAATATATAACAATATTTACGAGCGGTTATTCGAGTAACAACTGTTTATACTTATAAATGATTAAAATAAATATCTCTGAAGAAAGCCATTTATTCACGTTCAAAATTATTATAATTAACTATATACATACAAACCAATTATATTAATTAATAAGAGACATACTTTAAATTTCAAATCGATTATATTCCACGAATTATGCCTACTGTACGTAGTATTGTAATAAAAATAAGTCGTATAATTCATAGCATTGAATTTAAATATCTCATTATTCAATACAATATTGCAACAAACTAAACGAATTCATATTAATAGAGGTGCTCTCAAAATATCAAAATTCAAAGGAGACTTCTTTCCCTACACACCCATACCACAATTCGAGTTCTGTGTATTTACAGCCGCCTACTACAGAAATTATTTTTCTGACTACGGTATACCATAATATTATTAAAACAATCGGCGAAATGTGAACAGTGCAAGAGGTGAATGGTTTTCCGCAAAAATTACGAATAACTACTCGTATAGGACCATCAATAATGTTACATATCATAATATTACCTCCGACGACCGGAACTACGGAACTTTGGATGGACATCATACTTAATACATCTGCGACATTTGCACTGATTAATCAGTCAAATCGATAACATATGAGACGCCCGTTGTCGCGGGATGATCGAATCCGATTGCTCATGCCGCTGTGTACGACAGTGTGTGTTGTGTATGTTCACTATTTGTATACCTATACCCAGAGACGATCAGATGAGTCTATTCCGCTGCTGCGGCGGTCGTCTGCCCGACATCATCACTGAACCGCCGCCGTCAACGTATAAATACAATAATACGATATATTATTATAGTGAGACGTCTAGTTTAGAACGGCTGAACGATAAAATCATCGTCGTCGACATTGTTCGGCGTTGGCGTGTACAATAGGACGTTGTGCGCGCGCGCCGCCGCTGTCACGACCGCGGCGGAGCACGACGCGCCCGCCGACATGAACGCTGCGAGCCTCCTTTGCAGACGTCGAAAATATACATAATAATAATAACAAAATGGTAATAATGAAATGTATAATAACGTAATAATGACCCATATTTTTTGCCACGTCTTGTCTTCCGCGATCCGTGTTTTCCGGTCGCGAACAACGCGCAATTTTATACACCGGGTGGTACATACACCGAGAACAGTCACGGCAGACGAACCGTATCTCAAGACTTACGCGATATGTCCTCAGATAGTCTCGATATGATATGAGAATAATATGTTAATAATATGTAATATGCATCATTATGGTTATGATACACCGTGTCAATTCATAATCACAAATGGCTAAAATAAATTTGAAAAAACATAATTTTAGTCCAATATAATATTAATTTAAAAATACAAGACGCATAACCCCATGCAACAGGCTAGATTTATCACCACACAAATACAAATTTTTATTAGATAAATTACACAATTTACATTCAATATCTAATTAATATATCCATTTAAAAGCCAACGGAATAGTTAACAAACATGTATGTGGTAAAATATTAAAGCTTGAGATAAATTATTCTCCATCACATAACATTATCTACAGAAAAAACGACAGTTCTTATTGATTCTTAGAGTCTATGTTTTTATCATCCATTTGAAATATTGTACCACTAAAACAAAATTAATTACAAAACCTAACTACAGGGTAATTCAAAATTATTGCTTTTAACCTGATCTTAGTTTATATGACTATACATATATTTGGAAATATGTTAAAGACTTTGTATGTACTATCATTACCAACAACCAAAAAGGAGCTACGTCAATCACCACTCGTTATATTTAAGCTGCATGTGATGTCATATTTTATAAGTACCATAAACTAAACATCCAATATTATTCTTTTCTATAGTGTATTAATTACCATTCTAAATCTAAACATTTAAAATATATAACTATTGTAATCAGATAAATAATTTTGAATAATATGTACAATACAATATACACTACATGGGGCAAAAATAATCGGCTGAACGCGGAGGTAATATATAGATATAATAGGGTTTACAGCGATAATAAATGACAATAAGTGAGATATAAATATTAAATATATATTATGATATAGGCAATAATCACTGAAGTTATACGATTATGAAGATATGAGATCATCATTTATCATATTATCATCAATAAAAATTACTATAGTTTTCGTCGAACCGAGAACTAGCTGCATATATACACTGCATGAACGCAGCTAGAAATAATATTACCTATAAACGTCTATAAATGTCGATGACGAGTTATATTGTAAGTATTAGATTATGTGACTTTGGCAATCCAGAAGTTTTGAAAATTAATTTCAACAAATTGAATAGGCGACCGTGAAAATAATTTTTTAGGCATGCGCGACAACATTTTCTAGCGACAGCACACACTATTATAAATTGTAGTCAGATGCACAGCGCGTCTACATATTAATACAATTTTTTTTTCTTTTAATATTATTATACATGTACCTGTGCAGTACACGACGTGCGTGTTACAGAAGTTTTAGAGTATGTACGTTTTGTTTTTTTAACACTTACGGCGGCTGCGACTCATTGTGTTCATCGCGCGCCAATTTTCCTTTTGTTGCTCGATAATAATGTAAAAAGAAGCATTTCTTATTTATTTTTCGTGCACCCGTTTTTGTTTCCGCACCGTTTTTGTTTCTCTTCTCGGAACGAATCGAACACGTTCTAGTGCACCAGAGAAATCTCCCTTCTATAATGGAATGCCGTTTTGATTAGGTTGTGGAAAAACGAAATATTTCCGGTCAGAAGACACATTATTATTGTAGGCGACCATCGTATTGTTTTCGCAAATGTATGATTTTATAATTTATAATAATTTTTTCTTCGTAATCGAAATCGAATCTGTATAATATTGTGCAAACTCATAAATGGAAAAAATATATAACTGAGCATGTCGCCGTTTAACGTCAAAATACTGCCGATTGTAGGTGAATTTATTGGTCGATGGGAGTAGCCGTTTGTTATTAATTATTATTACCTATAACTATTTAACAGTTATTATAAGGTGTAATCCTAGTAAAACACATTTCCCACGGACGCCGCGTGGGCGGTCACGGGAGAACTGTCATAAAACAATTATCATCGTTGTTGCGAACATAATATAATATTATAATAGAATATTTTATCAAAACGAAATTTTGCTAAATAACACCGAACGTGCAAGTCGGGTTTCCACCAAATTAGTATAATCCATTATCATTGGTTAATACGCAATTTCACTCATCATTGGTTAATACGCAATTTCACTCATCTATGTTTAATGTTTATAATTTATAAATATGATGTAAACAAAATTTCGATAAACATCACCAAAGATTCACAAAAGTTTACGCACTCAATATACTGGAGATGACACGCGTTTTGAGTGGATGTTATAGGAATATAATACTTATACAAATTAATTCTGCAAAGTTCACGCCGGGCCTTTCATACTGCAACTTGAAACAGAAATGCTCGTGTATATTTTAAAAATTCTCAAACCGAGTGAATTAAGAATACAGATAAAATAATCAGTACACAAACACCTACTTAACAGCAGTGCTCATTATTATATCTATAGAATCACACTGAAATATAGGTGACCAATATAATATGGATGAAACGATTCTATGAAATCCAACAATCATACAATATTTGAACGCATCAATAACGATATGAAAACGTATACATACAAAATAATCATATATATATATAAATACTTTTGTCATGACACAACAGCAATGTCGTCTCCAACAAGAAAAAACGAAATACGCCGTTTCCCTGTATATAATATTCGCGTACGTCTTCTCGACCGGAGCGAGATCATCTCATTATTATTATAATATATCATATTATTGGAGCGATCGCGAAGATAAATTAGGTATATATACTGCACGAATGTCTCCGTCCGCGCAACAATGGCATCTTCCTGGAATATATAATTATAGGAAAGCGGGCCGGGCAGCTGTGGTCGTAAATAAAATTAGAAAAAACGTATAGAAAATACGTTTTATTATATAAAAAGTCAACAACGACAACAACAATAATAATAATAAAACTGCGGCGGGTGCACACGAAAACACACCACGTAAAAACAGAGAATGACCACGATTTATTTAATTGCATTTTTGTTATTATTTATAATATAATATAATATATATATAAGCCAGGACAAAATATACGTGTCGAAGACGTACGGTTTTTATAGATATTTTTTTAACTCGTCCGTTATTTGCTCCGCGACTAAAACAGCAACGAATTGTTTCACGTTCTTCGTTATTATTATTTTTTTTCAATTATTACGTTATATTTCGGACACAAAAATACATCATCCGATTAACAATCGTCTTGTGCGGCGGGTTCATAATATACTCCACACGAATACAATAATGTAGGTCAGGAATGGCTGTACGGCACACCGCCCCCGACGACTCCCGAATCTCGTCCGTTTCCACTGACCAGCGGCGGTCACATGGTGTATCTATATAGTGGGCCGTGTTGAACACGATTCGGTCGCCGCCGTTCGCGAGAAACGCGCGTCTCATTAAAATCGGAATATAATATCATATAGGTAAATGTATGAAATAAAAAAAATATATATTCGGGATAGAAAAAATCCGACGAAAAACTGGTTTCACGTACACACACACACGATAATAATAATATTATAAATACACCGATGCAGACGTGGCGTGTGCCTCCGGCGCGAACTCGCCGTTACGCGGTAAAAATATTATATTACTTTATAACATATAATATTATGCGCTGCGTTCTTGTTACAGATCGTTTATGGTATAAATAATAATATGTAGAGACGCGCACTCCCGAAGTAGCGATGACTAATAATATAATATATTAATAATATGTATAGTGGGTTCGGTGGGCGAATTATTAAAATCCGCGAGGAAAAACAATATATTATTGTGAAAAACGAGTTTCTGTGGCTAAATGTATGTAGAGATGGTTTTGGGATCAAAAACTCATCAAGCGCCTAATACCTACATATTATATACTTATAACGTGCACCACCACGTGCATTTATAAAATATAATATGCAATTTTAATTAATATTAATAAATACAAATGTTATTATAACATACGTTATCTACAGTTTTCTTTTAGTTTTGATTTTTTCAATAACAAACACAAACCACACTATAGGATAAGTTGTCTATATGTCATTTGAAAAGTGTCTTGCATTATTATTATATGAAACAGAAAATTAAAAATTAAAACGTCACGTCATAGGAAAAGATTTTCCGGAAGAAGAGGACCAAAGATGCGGTATAATTCGTATTTATTCTATATCCGTATTGACGGAATAACTCACGGAAGAAAGAAAAAATAAAAACAGAAATGTATATCAAATACATTTTCTAAAAACATTCGTTAAATATACGTCGACTGTCCATTAGTGTGTATACTTATCAAGACGAGCGATTATTTGCAGCACCGTAACATTATAATTCAGTATAATAATACTGCATGTACCAACTCATAAACCAAAAATACAAAATTCTAATCAATCTCGCAGGATTACGTCTTGAAATCCGGCGGACCGCAAATTACTGTGATATAAATTATAATAATATATCAAACCGAATTAAAAATGTGTTTGGTTTTACTAATATACTTACATTAAACCGTAAACTATTACAAATTATATACTACTACTATCTACTATACATAATATATATGTGTTTTACGAATTCGTATAAACTGTTAAATTTAGTTTGAATTAATTTAAATTGTTTTTTATTATCGTTTTAACGCGCTCCTAGAAATTTCCCCACCACTATATACAATGCACGTATTATCTGCAGCTGTTTTTTAATAAACACAATGAGTATAATATGACATACGAATATACCGTAATACTGTGATAATAGAATATTGTACTCTAGGTTAAAGTCAGATTTTAAAAAAACCAATAAAAAATTATTATAAACAATATATATTGTTCATAAAAAAATACTAAGGTCACAAGAGTAAAATATAATAAAGCTAATTAATTTTTATATAAAATATAATTATTAATATTTAAGGGGACGTTTTGCAAATAATTTGAATAGGCATAATCAAAATTGAAATACTCAATTAACAGCGGTTGTATTATATTCATGACTTACAACTGATTATCATTAAAATTAATCCCGAATCACTTTTTATCGAAGAACCTTTACGTATCGTTAAAAGTGCTAAAATTTCAAATATTATTACAGATATCGTCAAATTTATAGTTTTTATAAGATTCTAAAATTTTACATTATTCGCTAGTGTGTTTTTTTTAACAAGCATTAAATTTATTTAATGTGAAACAACAGAATAGGTATACCAAATATGTTTTTTCTGCACTCGGTTTTGCTATTATACTCGAGAAATGAGAATTATGAATTACAATAATTCGGTCATACGGTTATTTTTAACCATTTTTTCACCATAATATATACAATATACTCCATGTATCTACATTATCTAAATAGTATAATAATAATATCTAATGATGATGTAATAAAATATAATATATTCGAGGACGCTGTTGGCGAAATTGAAAACTGCGGTTTTTTAAAAATTTCCTAACGCAAAATAACAACAAAAAGAATCATTAAAAACATCTCTTTGATTATACGTCATCTGCAGCTGAGGTATTGGACGTTTATAGTAGTCGCATGCTATTTATTTATTTCTCATTATTAAAAATATTTTTTTTCTTTACTTTTTATTAACGGTAAAATGTAAATAATCGAATTTTTGTACCAACATACACAAACACATCCCGAGTATTATTATTAATTTAGGGATTGTAAGTTGGTAAAATTACATATTGTTTTTACTTCATAGGAAAACGATCTGATTGAAGTACAAATAGGTATATGTTTCATACAAAGTAATAAAAATATAACATTTAATAGTGTCAAGTAGATTTTTTGGAGTTATTTGCACGCATTATTTTATTAAAATTTCATTTCATTTAATTTATAAATATTTATTCAGAATAATTTTCATTATGTTGTGTGACTAGGTGGGCTTTATTAGTTTTACGGTAATATTTAACCACATAATTTTACCATTTAACAATATGTAACAATACTAACAATTAAAATCTTAGGAAAAATAATAAAACTTTTAAAAATAAATAGATAATTATAATTATTTAAAAATCTGATTTTGAATATTACACAACGCATATTTCTAGTGTATAGTTTTAGATTTTTAGTGCATATAAATGCAAACCCCAGAACTTATCATTTCATAATTTACCAATTTTTAGTACACACCTATGTGTATTAATTACAAACTAATAATTTAAATTATTAATTACGTATTATGCAGTTGTTATAGGCAACAGCTATAATTTATGTGGATAATTGCAGTAATATAATTGCAATTCCTCGTGGACCGTACAATATGATATATAAAATAACATGATACATCGCTTCGTGTGTATAAATAATAATATCATATTTGTCGTTCGGTTGATGTTTTGTTGTACGGTATTAACATCGACGCGCATATTAAAACGGGCCGCTGAACACGATAAAACATCCTTGTTACATTATTGTTATTATTGTACGAAATCCCCGTTACACGTACAGTATAAACATATTTGTTTATTTTATTTATTTATATGTGTACAAAATATGTGTCACATGGTTTGACCGCAACAATTACCTTACAATATAGAGTTATGCACCGGTGCACTATCGAAGGGCGTAGGCGACAGAGGCGGCGAACACGTGTTAATCGACCGTTTCTACGGACAACGACATATATGTATATAATATATAATAATGATGAGTATGTTATGTGCTACCTCACTACTAATACCTGCGTATCAGTATACCACGAATACTTACGTTATTATTATTATTTGTTTACTACCGAGAGACCGGATTAAGAGAGAGAGAGAGAAGTCGATTCGCACGAGTTACATCGACAGCTATACCGACGATAGCGCGGTGACCAAGTATATATATCACGATAAACTGGCGATTTTCACGCAGGACGCGACACGCTGAGGTGGATACGCGACGAAAACGAGTTTATAACAATCAGTAATGATCGAGGAAAGCGATTTTCTGGAGCCAGAATGCCCACTACTACAATCTACAATAAATTATATACTTCTGTAAATCGACAAAACAACCATATATAATTATATACATTATATTATACATTTCATCATTATTTATGATTTAACCCACTAAAAATAATAATCTGCAACTATATCCAATGCAGTCATGGGGAGGGTCCTTCGAGAGAAGAGAGGGTTATGTCAATTCCCAAATATTTCTTGTATTTAATTTATTTATAACTACAATATTTCCGTAGGTATTCATTAATATTAATTGAATTGTATGTTTGTGAATTATGCATACTATTTAATATCAATAATACAAATGGTTAAATTTTAGCGTTACCCCTGAGTGTAGTATCCACATTAATACTTCTACCACTTATATTATGGATACAAAATTATTGTGTTCAGATGTTTTATCATTATTTTAACTTTGGTAAATAAAATATATAATATGACGTGTGACGTGTAGAAACGAAGTAAACCAGATAATGATGGTAGTGGCTGCAGAGGTTTTATTATTCGTTAGATTCGTATTATACATCACTCTGTTATCTTTCATTTTCTTTTAAAATCCATATTTTATACATATTATGTGTATAATAATCCATATATTATACATATAGTGCATGGAAAACATTAATATATTATTCTTATAACGTATTATAATATATAGGTTTAGATATGAAATATAATATCACGGCTTAAGCTTGCGTTCGTGTTCCATTTTTCGTGCAACACCAATTTGTGCTCGAGAACTTTTTCTGTTTACTATCCGCATTCACGGCGTGATAGTACTATTATCAAACCGTGATCGGTTTTTAATTTAACGATACCTATGTGTGAGGATCGCAAACCGTAACGACGATACCTATAATAATACACTCCTCCAGTGCTGCTCATTTTAAAGTTTTTACAAAAACATTTGTTTTTCCTTTTTATTTCAGACAAGACCAGCGTGAGCGCTCTGTATGCGTGCGTCATGATACTGACAGTAGCATCGGCCACGTCTTTGCAAGACTGCGAGGCTGACATGACGGGATTCGAGCTGGTTACCGGGTACGTGTTCACAGCGCCCGATGACTTGCTGGACAGCATACCCGGCACGCTGATGTTGACCGATTGCCTGGAGGCTTGCCACGCGAACGACACATGCGAATCGGTCAACTACGAGACCGGTCTGTGTGTGATGTTCTCCTCTAACGCTGACGCATATCCAGGTAAGATAAAAGAAATGGTCGACATTTTTTGAAAAATATTAAAAATAGACACTTCCTGATCAATTACATATTATATCAAACACTATTTTTCTACTCCTTACAACTTATTGTAACAGGTATTTATAATTTTACCAAAGAATAATTATAATTACATTTTTTACTTCAAATCAATTTTACCACTATACTAAGTCGTAACTTTAAATAAAAAGAGAATTTTTAGTTCAATATTCATTATGTACATAACGAAAATAGTTCTAACATTAAAAACTAAAACTTTTCTGCCGAGTGATGTAGTATTTTAACGTATAGTGAGCATATAGGTTTATGCAGAGAACACACAGAAAATACGAGAGTTCCGTATTAAAAAAATCAGCATGTTTAGTATTATATTATTATATTAAGCTTATAATAATGATATGATAATAAAGTGTACGATAATTACACATTTAATAATAACACTATACCATATACATGATGCATATATATATAGGATTACACGCAAACACTGTGCAGTGCGTGTCTGGGATGATATCTTATGAGGCGGCATGACCGATGGTGAGGGAGGAGGAGAAAAATAGAAGGTGCGCGGGCGTGGATATCGTGGGAGTGTTGATAGTGCTTCTTACCGGTTATAGGTCGGTAGCAAGAACGTGCGCCACATATTTATAAATAAATATTAAATATATAAATTGTACATAATGGATAGATAGTGGCATTTCGTCGTGATGCACCAAAGTCGTCTTCATATACAAAATATATACGTATGCATAATATACTATATGTTACGCGCATTTTCTCATCGAAGGTAGACCTCTATCGGTTCCAATAACCAATTCAAATATTGCCTTCTCTAAACGCACAGTATCTGTAAAAACCAGAAAGCCCGAAGCCGTGTATATAATATAGGTATTTGAATTTAACCCGGTATTGGGTCATATATTCGATTAAATCACACACGGCTATAAGCGGTATAAAACATTTATATACTCTTTTCGCGTCCTCTAGCCAGTATAAACGGTTCTTCGACGCACAGCATTCTCAGTGATGATGGGGCACGGTGAGACGTTCACCAGTCGTGATTGAAATAAACTAAATTAACGTTACGAGTGATACAGTTTTTTCTACATTCGACTTCATAAAAATTACTCAATTTCTCGGGCTAAAAACAAGGTATATTAAAATAAATGAATAAATATGTTTCCTGCAAGAAAACGAAGAGCGTTAATTTCACAAAATTCTTGACTCTACGAAAAATTCAATTATACAAGAATGTTTTCAAAATTTTACGAATTAGGCTTGTCCCACTTTCAAATAAACAAATAAACAATCTTCACCATTTTCGTCACACAGAAATCGATAGCATACCTACCCATATGTAATATAAATGAAATATTAATAGTAATAGTTTTGTTTCAGAATATACCTAATATAATAACTGTAAAAGTACATTTAAACGCGCGTTATATTAAAATGTATTCGCATATAAAACATGATAATTGGGCAACAAAAAATGTAAACAGATGGGTTTTTTAGCAAGTTTGGTGATGATAAATGCGCGACCAAAGAGTAACTGCAACAGTGGGCGGAGCGGTATTCGGCTTTATGCATCTTAGCGGAACAGGCGATTTATGACGTTGGCCTTCGAGGGATTTTTTTTTGCTCTTCCGATAACATTTCGTTATTTTTGTAGGATGTCGACGACCGCGAGATGCGCGAAAAACGGGATAACGCGATAATCGGCCGACGGTCATGTTCGGACACGGTTTAAACCGAAGCGATTATTATTATTATTATTATTATTATCACGATATTTTGTTGTTGTTATTATTATTTTATATACTTATATATATAAACGAATATTTATACACGCCTCAGTGTATTCAGACGCAGATTTTCTTTATCAATTGTACGTGTCTTTAGCCCAATCATTGATTATTACCTAAACGCCGCGGCGGTGTACCTCAGGCACAGCCGATTATCGGCGCGATAATTGGTGTCTCCCCACCCAAACCACAGACAAACGAAAACTATAGGAACGGTTCAATTATTTTTCATCGACTGACATGGGTGGTATTGCGTGCAGAGACATCTCATAATATTATTTAGATAAGAAAAATTAATAAAAATTAATTCAAATTTTATATTAACCGGTGTACAATTTAATTTCGAATATAATTATAAATTTAAATTTAGTTAGGTATTTTTATACGTCCAAATATTTTATCACAATTTATAACAGATCGCACGAAAAATATCATAATAATGAGACATCAAAAATGTAGATCTGGGACAGTGGTGTACCTGAATAGCCTATCCAAAACGCCGCACGATCATCACTTATTTTCATAATTAAAATTAATTTATTACAAAAAAACGATATAATTATTATATTGATTTCTATTATATTATAATAAATTACGAATTACGATACACCGTAAAAGCGATGCCATACCGTATTATTATTAAAATGAATATTATATTAAATACAAAATTAAATTATACTACGCTAAGTATAAATCGAGACACTATTTTTTCTGTCTTTCGTTGAGTTTTCTCGGTTAATCCTTACATCACGTTTATTCGATACACCGTTCTTCATAGTAGGTATAAGGTATATATAAAATATTGTAATAATGGGTGGTACCTCGAGGGACTTTCCAAACAATTGATATTTTACATTAAAATACTCGTCACGTTTATGAGCCCCGGAGATGCGCGTTCAGATACGCTCAGTGAAAAGCTATACTGAGTACCCATATTCTCATACTTAATGCGCACGACTTTTTTATTTACATTGTTACCTTTTTTTTTGCAGGGGCATTAAGCAAGTCCCAGTTTCCGGTGTTTACGATATACGCACAAAAGACGTGTTTGGGCATAAAACCATGTGAACGAGCATGGTGTTTCGACCGAGTACAAGGTTACAAGCTCAAAGGGTTTGGCAAGAAAAAGCAAGCTGCAACATCCAGGCAAGACTGCTTAGAGTTGTGTTTGGGAGAAAGAGAATTCTCTTGTCGGTAAGTAAAATTCAAAATAATACATTTTCTTAAAAACAAACACAACTCAAATAAATTTAATAATGTTCTTAATCGGCATAAAAGATCCTAAAATGTTTAAATATTATTATCTTTGACATAATAGTAATAAATAAAAATTAAAAAAAAACCTGAATCAATCAAAGATTTAATGTAAAATGTATCTCAAGCTTTTACATCACGTTGAAATCAAAATAAATTCATAATTAAAATCAAAAATAATATACTCTAACTCTTAATTATGTCAACATTACTAGTATATCATATAATACGACGACGGTACAACATACAATCAAACTATAGTACATTTTCATTTCGAAAAACATGTCTTTATATTAATTTATCTTTAAAAAGTTAATTAATAGCTAACTCGGTTTGCTTAATCAACTACGGTTGAAATCGTATTGTTTTCCACAATCGCGATCGTCAAACAATGAAAATTTAAAATAACACTTAAAGCACCTTACGTGCAAGCATTTCTTTAACGGTATTCAAATCGATGAAAAAAAAGGTAAACACATTGTAGATCTTATATCATGGGCCAACGAATATCGTTTTTCTTTTCACGCGTACGCACCTGCGCATACAGTCAACAATAGTTTTCAATCGACTTGTTTTGCACGTAAACATATAAAAGTGATAGGATTAGTCACGTGTTACAAATTTAAAAATATTTATATTATTATTTTAACGGTCCTATAATAACAATTCCGTAAGTTAATGCAAGATAAAAAACAAACAACGTGTATATAGGCACATTTTACACGATAAACCAATAAAATTATCATAACTATTATAATAACTGTACACCATGCTATATACACAGTATGACCATAATATAACAGTCCGTTCACCCACACACAAGCATATAATATAAATATATAAATACGTATACGACGTTTATCCGAAAAGGCAATAATTGACATTCCATCAGATCAATATAATATACACAGGTGTATCGTGAGTACCACTACTTACCACTTACCACTCCCCAATCGTGTCACATTAACCCTATCGATTTCCACCGTGCACGATTTAATTTAATTATTATTATCGCTGTACTGAATTTGCAATCCGCTGGGAATAAAAAATAAAAAATTGTAACGAATACGTGTAAAACGGGAATAATGCCTGTTGGAAACATTCCAATACACCTATATATGTGATGACTATAGAGGTATACGACGACGGTCACTATAAAACATGTATACGATATTCACGGACATATTGTTATACGAACATATACATTTGTGAATAAAAAAATAAACGCATCTCCGACCGAATACCATATAAAAATGAAGACGGATTATTATTATTATTATTATTACAGTTGATGTCGCGTACATATTTTATACATTTACAATTATTTACCTGTAAGTACCATGTGGTATTCTTATATAATATATATATATATATATACCTAAGTATCCGAATCGGATCATAAGGAGTGAAAAAACCGTCCCATCTCGCGGCTGTCCGTGCGGATAATGGAAATTAAAACGTGTCATTGACTCGCCGGGACGTCCGCATGACAAATCCAATAGAAAATTCAAATAAATAATATCACATAATAATGTAGCGTCGTTTTATATTATTATTAAAATACGTTTCTGCGTATTCAATTCGTATTCACATATTAATAATATTATACTATACATATATTACACGCGAATTGCGTCATACGCCGCGTGTGTGATAGCGTTTCGCTACAACAACCGATTAGCCACCGTCGTGTTGGGTGTATAATATTATTATATTATTATATTAATGAGTTTATCGGCCTACAAAACACCGCGACTGCGGGCGAAATGCACAACGGCGGGATTTGCACGGAACGGAACGGTTTGCATCAACGGTCCTCTCCGGGCGACACGACGACCGTTGCCGGAAACCGGTTAGTCGTCATCGGCGTGGTCGTCGGAGCCTGTTCACCTACTGCTGCGATGCTGCTGCCCTACTGGCGCACATTTTAATATCGTGCTGCATTATGATAACATTATTGTAATGTCTTCCTCTGACATTTTAAGTGTTTTGCAAAAATTCGATTTTACAGAAAACCGGAATTTTTGGAATGTCTTCTTCCTTTGTTATTAATATTTACAGCTTACGCATTAAATGTATAATGATATGCACATAAGTTAAAGGTACACGAATGTCCACGGGTCGGTTTTAATTCGATTCACCGGAATGTATGTCGTTTACGTTTAAAATCGCAATCACCCGATCACGGAAACTGTGTAGGAGTACGATTCATCTGTAAATTAACGACAACACGAATTTTCAACGGTAATTCGTTGTTACGATCACTCCTTGGCCGCCGAGGTGTCGGAATACTTCAATGAATGCAGACTTTTCAATGATATTTTTATAGCAGTTCCGCATAACAAAAACTTATACAGGGTTATTATATTTAACCGTTACATCTATCCGACGACGTTATTACGTGGAAGCCAATTACTTGTGTATACATGTCTTGTGATTCATCACTAAAAATGTTAATAATTTATTTATTATTACCTATCTAATATTTTTTTTTTAACTATTACTCAAGAATATCGTCGACGTTTATATAGTGTTCTTTCTCAATGTCCTAAAACTTCGTGAACCATTCATTAGTATTCATCATTTTCCAGACCAATTAGGCAGCTGTCATGAGAAATAATTTCCATCCTTTTTGCATTTAAAATTCAGAATTATAAATGTAAAAAACTGGTACTAGTCCGACCTGCGCGAGTAAATAATCAACATTTTAAAACAAATGCAAAATTTAATACTAGTCTATACCTAACAGCTAACAGTATGCGCTACCCATCTCGGCGGACCCGAGTCAGCTGGTTTACGGATGGCGACACCATTCGGTAAATTCAATACGCCTGCAATTCTATTTACGGAATAAAATCATGCCGAATGAAAAAATATATATTTGAAATATTTATCATATAATAATAAGTGCGTATAGAAACATATTATTATATATTGCAAAGTCATCACATAATTAGACACATATCATTATTATATAGTATATGAATTATAAGCATACGCCACCACATTTTAATATAGGCAAACTCCTAGTATGGCAGCCGTCCAAGTAGTTGCAACAAAAAAAATGGACCATTGCCATCATCAGATAACGAACCACTGACATACACACGCTGCAGTGGATTGCGATGGCTCAATAAAATATATTTATGACACATATTACAATGTGTTATAGAAAAAAAAACTTATAGCTATACGAAATGTCCGTCGCGCTTATGGGATAATTTGAAACATGGTATAGGTATATTATAAGCATCATTAATGCCATATTCATAATATTAGGTGGATATATATCATACCACATTTTATCAATGTAAAATTTGTAACGTAGGTACACTTCAAGAAAATCGACAGGCGCAGTGTATAATTTTCTTGTTTATGCAATCAGTTGTCCACAATTACCTATCCAGTTTGATAGGCAGTCAGTAGCACTTATCGTCGATTGATGTATTATATTATATATAATGTTTCACGTTGATTCAAAAACAGACATGATAGTTGTTGAAATTTGAAGAGAACATTTCGTATAGTTTCCAAGATCGATAAGTCATGTTCTCTACAACGCAGATAAATACTACGATCAAATAGAAAAATCTACTTTTTTTATGTTTCTAATTATGTATATTTTACAGGCGATAGATCAAGATTTTTGTTTTAATTAATTCTTTGTTCTTGTTTTGTATGCAGAGAGTATAGACTGTTTAGAAAATATTTTTTTTTGTACCTATCAAAATAAAGTAATAATAATCATCAATGAACCTACCTACTAAACCAATATAGTACATTCGATATTTGATAGGTAAATACTCAGTAGAGTAATTTCAGATTGTTTTTGATTGTGACCAGCTTTTAAGTGAAAATTAAAGTTCATCCTACTTATAACTTACTTAAAAATTTAGAGGAAAATCAATTACTTCAATTGCCAAAAATACTCTTTTCTCATATACATACCAACATACCTACATACATTTACACACAGACACATACGACGACAACACTGAACCAAACATTAATATATCATTATATTAATTACTTTAATATTAATTTGACCACGTTATTATGTATTATAGATCAGCAAACTACAACAACGGTACGGCGGAATGCGATATGTCCGACATGGACAGGTTAACTGTGGCCGGCCAGGGAGCATTCGAACCAGCCGCCGGTATTGACTACTTGGAAAACAACTGCGTAGACGAGCCAGTCAAACTGTGCGAGTTCAAAAAATTCCCAGGCCGCATACTTAAGACCGTAGATTCCGTGTACCAGGACGTTGGTTCCTTGGACGACTGTCGGGAGCTGTGCCTTAACTCTCCATACAGGTGTCATTCGTACGATTACGGCGATACCGGCGAGCTCGTGTGCCGACTCAGCCATCATTCCAGAGCAACGTTAGCTGACATACAGGTGATGACCAACAAATATTATAAATACTTTAAAATACATAACATACATCATGTAATTGATTATTGCGCTATATTAAAGCATTATTTCGCGATTCATAACGCAAATAATTACAATCAGAAACCATTGGCCATACGAGTATCATTATAATAAAAAAAAATGTTTACACCCGAATAGGCGTAATCCCAATAATTCCGTAGGACATTTTTAGAGGGCAACCATAAAAACCACCAACTGTCAAAACTGTCAATAATGATAAAATATATGCAAAATATGATGTTGTAAAGTATCTTAATCCACAAATTCTAATAAACTATCGATTTACGTTCTAAAATCGAATGTGGGGAAATACACTAAACGACGGCTACGTCAGGTCTATTTTTTGCAGAAATATTATTCATACATATATGTTATGTGTAAAATGTAGGTACTCTATGAAAATGAAAAATAAGATTCGATTGTTGAGTGAACTTCAATAAATGAGAAAACACACACACACACACATATATATTTATTATTATTTGTGTGCCGTATCCTTTCCCAAACACGTTCGGTTGTTGTAACCCACATTCGAGTGGTGCCAAAAACGGAATCCTTCCACACACAAACACATAATACACACAATAATACTAATAATAATTGTAATAATAACAAACCAACGCTACGGTACGTTATCCCCGGGATGTCGGTGTTATGAGGGCCTTCTATACATGTCGACCCAGTTTTCGGTTGATTAGAATCGGTGTGCCGATGAAAATTATGACACGAACATTTATTTTTGATATTGCTATTTTCCGAAAAGAATTCTAAAATATTATCCTTTTCTAAAGGTGTCCGCCACTAAGTACCCAGCAAACTGATGATGAATCACAGTATTTTCATTTTTCAACGATTTCTCTATATAATATTAACCTTGAACGTTGTATATGGATTTATAGGCAGTGGAAATAAGTACTTTCATTCAAAACGGATTTAGCACATAACATCTGAATTATTATAAAAAAAAAACCACAGACAACTAAATCCAATTTCGCGGTTTTTGATAGAACACTCTAATATTTTGATTAGGTATGATGTGTCCAGACAGTTAATGGTTTCCGCAAAATAGAGGACCCATTTTATGAATGTGATATTAATATTTTGTCAGATTAGGTTAATTTTATAATGTTCAAATATTATTATTATTATTATTATTATTATTATACATAACAATATTTAACTTGGCAAACATAATTATGTATATTAACTTCCTGTCATTTTAAACGCAATTGTTTTCACTTCGATTTTTTCCATACACTACAACCACACAAAATAGTAATTTAATAAAAATACAAATATTTGACGTTAAAAATATTTAAGTGGATTGTTTGAAATTCTGTAATAACAATAGTAAATGATAAGTTAAACAGTACTTTTTGAATTGTTTACAATATTTTAAAAAACCTGTCTACCCGCATACAGGTCAATGACATTTACATGACATATTATGTACATGTTATTCTAAATCTGCGGGCACAAAGAATACTAATTTGTTCGTAATGCAATATAATAAAATTATTTTAAATGTTTCAGGATCCCTACTTAGAAGTTCCAGAAGCATCCACTTATGAGCTCAACTCTTGTTACAACATAAGCATAGAGTGTCGTTCGGGTGACATGGTAGCTAGGATTAAGACCAGCAAATTATTTAATGGCAAGATTTATGCAAAAGGAAATCCTAACTCTTGTGTTCAAGATGTACGCGGAAGTTTGGACTTCGAACTCGAAATGGCTTATGATGACGTTGAGTGCAACGTAAAACAACAAGGTCTAGGTAGATACATGAACGACGTCGTTATCCAACATCACGACACCATAATCACTAGTTCCGATCTTGGTGTGGCCATTACATGCCAGTACGACTTGACTAATAAAACAGTTTCAAACGAAGTAGATCTGGGAATACAGGGTGATTTGAAACCAGCCATGACAGAGGAGGTTATAGTGGACTCTCCGAATGTCGCCATGAAGATTACAGACCGACAAGGGGCTGACGTTAAGCCTACGGCCGAAGTAGGAGATCCGCTGGCACTCCGATTCGAAATATTGGACCCAAACAGCCCATACGAGATATTCGTCAGAGAACTAGTAGCTATGGATGGTGTGGATTCCAGTGAAATTGTGCTAATTGACGCCGATGGATGTCCAACAGACCATTTCATCATGGGTCCTCTTTACAAATCATCAGACTCGGGAAGTGGGAAGGTAAGATTTTCAATCCACATTCGTTAAATAATATACAACCTTTAAATATGTAATATACATAAGATCAAAGTAGGGGACAATAAGCACGTCAAATCGAGGTTACGAAACAATCACATAATGAAATTTTTTTCGTATTTTCAGATACTCTTATCATATTTTGATGCGTTCAAATTCCCATCATCCGAGGTGGTCCAATTTAGAGCTCTGGTTACACCTTGCATGCCAACCTGCGAACCTGTTCAGTGCGACCAAGAAGACGCTTCAGGAGAACTTAGATCCGTACACTCGTTTGGTAAAAGGAGGCGGCGAAGGTCCACCAAAAGTACGTCAGACGCCAGAGACGACATGTTGCTCGTGCAGAGCATTCAAATCACCGACAAGTTCGGATTCGGCGCGCAACAGGCATCGCCGGAAATGAATCCTTCGGATACAACAGCTTTCAGCATAAAGCACCACGACTACAACATTGATAGTTTATGCGTTAATTTGTTTGGTGTTATAATATCGTGCCTAGTGTTTCTGGCCGTTCAAGTCGCCGTACTAATAGCGTGGGCGTACGTTTGGAACAAAAAGCGACACGTTGATAAGTACCATCATCAGGATGGAATGTCTGTTAGTATGAGCATACCGGTAGGACGAACGGACAGCATGTGCAAGCTGTACGATACGGGGTACGCCAAACGATACTAAGTGATCAACTTTTAATGATCCATAATGAGATAGTTTGCCATGACAGATTTTTAACTTAAATTAGCTAAGATACAAATTATAAATTTGTTAATCATATTGATAAACAATCTTTTTAAAGTGACATCGCGCTCAAATAGCCTTAGCGGTCAGAATAAATATAAAACAATTGTTAGTATTTATAAGACCGTTAACTTATTTATAGGCTAGGCAGTTCGACTTAAAGTTAAAGCTTTTTTATCTGATTATAATTATAATCAAAAAAAAAATTTAATTAATTTTTCGATCACTTATGAGAAATAAGAAATTAGTCTTATACTAGTAACAATTCTATTTATATGTAATGATATACACAAATATCATAATAATAAAATTATCCAATACTTTTTTAAGAAACTAAAATAGAAATATTTCAAATAAAATATTAAAACAACATTTTTTTTATACCTAACAAAAATGTATTTTTAATAAAAACTAGGTTTTAAACTAATTAATAAATTCAAATTATCTCACTATTTTAATTAGGTACCAACTAATAATTAAAATCTGTATTATAAACAAAACAAATAATTATTTTGAATTATTTCTAGCAAAATTGTTCATTCTAATTATTCAATTGAATAATTATGGAAAATACTCTACAACCATTTATGATACAGTATTAACTAATTTTCCCTATAAATTATCGCAGCTCTAAAAATTAATTTTTTTAATTTTTTGAAAATTTCACTTAATAATCAATAATGCTTTATGGCTTAGCCAACCAATTTAATTTATTTTAGAATTAATTAACATGTAAGTATTTATTGGGCTGAAACGTAGACGATTTTTCCTACGATAAACATAATAAGTATGTTTGAAACCATTCAAACACAATTTATATAAAACTCAAAATTGTTGGAGTCTTGTCTACGTTTCTCAAAGCTAAATTATGACAACTTTCCCTATCTTGTGGCATAATATATATTCAATAGCTTTTACTTATAATACACCCTTCATATTTTTACCATATATGATTAAATTAACCAATAACCATAGTGATAATTAACCAAGAAAGGGGAATATTAAGTCAGAAATGAGTACTAGTATTAAGTAGTAAGTACTTTTGAGATGTAATTACTCATTTATAAATTAAGATTTTTTACTTAAAATATTATTGAAATAATATATATATATATATATATATATATATATATATAATATAAAATAGTCTTATATAGTCTTCTATTTATTAATTATAATTATAATATATTATGATAATAGTTTTAAGAAATATTTATATGATAATTAAAAATAATGTGAAATTAAATTTAAAAAAAATGAATAAACATTATTATGTTGTATTTTTATTTTTTGATAGTTACTTGTTTACCAAATAATGTACTTAATCGTATTTACTTACCCTAAGTCGTTGATCATTTACTGTCCAAACGCGAGATGCCAAATCATTAGATGCTGCCACTATTTGCCCACCTGTGCTATCAAACTCAACTGACATAACACCTGCATTACTACCAATTAACATCCCTTTGCACTCAGCAACGCCTATATACACAATTAAAATAAAGTGATTAATTATATTTTAAAATGTTTAAAAATATATTTAACTATTTTTATATACCTTTAGACACATCCCACAGTTTCACCTTACGGTCTTCTCCTCCAGTTGCTACCATTCGATCTACTGGACTCCATTTCACAGCGCTAACAACCCCATCGTGAGCGTCCTAAATTATATTTTAAATATACACTTTATTTATAGAAACTACTTAAAAAAAAAAAAAAAAATGTTTTTTTAAACACCGATAAATTCGATAAAATTTATAAATAAAAATAGAATAATCCTTGTTAAATAAACAAAATTACTTAAAATAATTGTAATTAAAAAATATATTTTTTCATAATTATCACTTATTAGTTAGGAATTTAAAATATTTACTCAAAAATTATTATACAATACCTAACTACAATACAGCAGACTAATAAGTATTCAATGATCAATAAGCATTTTACTCGTATAACAAAATACTATGCTATTTCAATAATTTGAAATACTTACAAAACGAATGGTAGCTTTGCTAGGCATGGCACATGGAGATGCCATAATTGGGCCAATACTATTGCTTATAGCAGTTGTCAAGCATTCTGCGGTTACACCACGCATATCATTTGCTGCTTCTTTAAGTTCATTTTGCATAATAGCATTTCGTTTTCTATAAAATTAAATAACATAGGTGAAAAACAATAGGAGTATATTTAAACTTTTATAAAATAATAATAACTATTGATTATTAATTATATTAGATAACTAGAGGTAAAAAAATAAACAAAAAATAAAATAAAATTACATTATCTTTAGGTGCTAAAAAAAAAAAAGGTCGACAAGTAGTATTCTAAAAATGTAACACAATTACAAATAACTAAACAAAAATAAATAATTTATATGATGACGCAATATTTAGATAAAAACTAAAGTACAAACATGGTATGAGCTAGATTTTTAGGTTCTAATAACGACTCACTTTGTTTATCATGTAAAAATATAAATAATATTAATATTTTGAAAGCAATGTGATTTATTCAATGTATTAAAATACTAAAACCAAAAACTATTATATGAAAAATACAATTAAAAAAAAAACCATAAAAGTAGCTTTGCTGCAAGCACATAGGTTTCGAGAGCTCCTTGTCATTGGGTGTACCTTCATCACTGGAATAAATGTTAAGTAGGTACTTAAATATAAATTCAATGTTAAACATTATATATGAAAAACGATTCTGAGCAAAGACGTATAATCTTCTATTTCCAATGATATATTTTAATTTATTTTTGTCGCTATTGAAATTAAGGTAGGTAAATTGAACAAATATTTGACAAAAATATCATATAATTTAAATTATTTATTATTATAATGTTATACATCGCTTATTATTGTTATTAACTTAAAATAAAATACACAAGTACAGTAGATCGATATGAATCGTACACATAGTTAAAAATTAGTCTAAATACTTTAAAAATTTAACAGTAAAAATGAAATAATAATATTTTTAAAGGCGAAAAATTTAAAGTATACGAATAATATACTATAAATTACAATACTATTGTATTTTAAACACCCCATTTTGGCAAAAATTTAAACTTATAAATATATTTATAACCAAATTGTACCTATTATTTCTAATTTTTAGAATTCAGTATAAGCACATAACATCGTATAACATTTTAAGCATATATGGTATTAAAATTAAAATGTTTTGAATAATCTGTGTATTTTGTAATTTTAATGAAAATCGTCAAACTAACTTCAAACAGTATTAAAAACAAATTATGACTTTTAATATAACTTAATTTCTGTAAGATCAACATATCAAAAATGTTGTATACATTTGCAAGCTTTTTCATTCACAACAATATTTTTTTCCTACAAAAATCGAAAAAATATATAAAAATTCAAAAATTTTAAATTTCTATATATCAGGGGTGACCAAACTTTTTTTGGTCACGATCTATTAAAAATATACTTCACTTTTAAGGAACTATATAGAAACTACATAACATTCATAGAAAATTTTTTTTTATTATTGAATAACTATAATTATTAAGAAACATATAGGGCGCGTGGCCCTAAAAATAAATTCTAACATGATCGACTTTGAAATTGTCCACTCCTGCTAAATATTATACAAAAAGAAACAAAATATTTTTAAAATTATATGATGAAAAACTAAATATTTGGTGAAAATATTAAGATACTACGGTTATTCATTTTTTGAAATTCAATATAAACATAACAAAATCGACTTTTTTTAAATTTGGTTTTGCATAAATATTCCCGTTTTTTTGATATTTTATTGGTACTTGAAATTTGGACTCCCCCTTCTGTCAAAGTAATAACTAGACATGATATTCTACCAGAAATTATTTTAACTTATAATATTATCAAGTCCATCTAATAATTATTTTATAAATTACAAAAAAATATACATGTATAAAAATGAGATGTATCACACATAATTTTAAATCAAAAATATAACTGAAAACTATACACTTTCAAGTATGAAATGTATAAGACAGAATATAATGAGATATTTATATTACATATGATACGTATTATGTATCAAATAAATAATAAGATACGGTAACTAAAATATTTTTCAATCGCATTATCTACTCAAATAGACTAAAATTAAATATTAATTTACTCTTCTAATACCATAAATAAGTTACGTATCATTATAATTACTATTTACTACATCGGTAGTAAATGTTTAGCATTTTATGTCTCAGTTAAAAACCTTTAATACAGATTTCTGTTTTGTATAAACATGTTACATTCAAACGTGCATATATTTAAAAAATATATATATATTAATTTTAAAAGAGCCTTGTAATTTACACAAATAACACTGTCATGAACTCTATTAAAGACAATTAAACAACTTATTTTGTTTTTGTTAATTTTTATAATACATATACTCAAATACATGAAAAAAATATAACTGTATCATAATAAACTAATAAGTATAAATACATCGAGTATCTATTTGATAACAATATGTTAATATTAAAAATATGTGTCCTTCAATTAAATTAATTATAAGTTAGTATTTCGACATGCTGCAGTCTGATTCTAAATATATGAAGCATCATTGTAATATACCATTGTAGTAATAGTCATAGTACGACATGCACGTAATGTAGTTTTATCACAAACATAATAATGTTTCTGCATCTAATTAATTAATATAGGTAAACGTGCAAACATTAAATGCACCGCGTGCTAATTGTTACCTGACTAGATGGTCGTTTTCCTCATTCAACTTCTCGGCGTCCTTAGATTTATAAGTCATTAACCTGACCACGAGTTCTCTGTTTTCATCCTGCAATGAAAATCGACGACGCGTTAGCTTAGCGAACATTTTGTGATTGTACAGTGCGTGTGTCAACTGACTGGCACGCCAGTGGGGGCATATTCTCATGCAATATTATAAATAGACCCGTCTCAAAGCGCCACGGTTTAGGTCTTTAATTGGCATTACAGAGTATTTTTTTTTTATTATTTATTTAATTTTAATTTTTTAAATCCGTAAAATTATTTAAAATAAGTAAAATTGTTGTGGTACAAATATTGTGCGAGCGAGCTCAAGTCAAGGGAAGCATAATTAGACCATACAACAACTATATATTATAGCTAGCTATACTACTACTAGCCTACTATAATTACTATACCTAACCATAATAATAAAAATCAACTATTGCTTCAATAAAATGCAATAGGGCATGCCATTACAGGTAATATCTGAAGATTATGTTAATAAATATATATACATATATATATATATATATATATATATATAAATATAATAAATAGTTATGAAATTTCATCTTATCGGTACAATCAATACTTTAAAAATTATTAAACCAGATATATAGTTATATATAACCAGACGTTCTTCCAAACAAATAGGTAGGTTCCCAAACGCAAATGTTTTTTTATAGTTTACAATAATATTAATTAGTTCAAAAACACCAATAGTCTACACGGATTATAAGACAATATATCACATTAAAATTATTAATTTTATTCAACCAGTTAACTATAGGTACTAATTCCAATTACAAATTTAATGCATTTAACAGAAGTATAGATATATTTTCAAATAAACTTGTTCTCGGATCGTAAACAATATAAGATTAAAATGTTTAAAAAAAATCAGTATATAATGGTCTATATATTATTAATTGTATAGTATAAATTATATATTTGTATAGTTCACAAAACACTGATCAGTTTTCTGTTAAATAATTTAATATTTTGTAAATGATTATTTTCTTTTTAAGTTTATCATTTAATATCCAATACAATATGCAATATATATTATACATTAATTTATGATAAATTATGATTTTACATAATACATAGTATTAAGATAATAAGGTTTATAAGCACCTAATAAACCGATAAACTACAATAGCACCCCTGATATATAATAATAATAATTTTTAAAACAAAAAGGTAAAATATTGTTCGAACAATCATGAAAAAACAAATATTTTTTTTTAATATAGTCCAGCACATATTATTACAGAAGAGTATAAAATAAAACTAATATTCACGACACATTGTATATTTTACTCAAAAGAAATACAATCTTTTTTTCAATTCAAAATCATTCTTTAGTGACCCAACAGTTTACCTTAATACAAGATAATGGTTTAGTGCAAAATGTGTATTTATATATAATATAAATACTTATATTTTAAATTAATATCATCTCGATCGTTCATGGATTACTTAAATAAAATTATAAAATGTGAGTACCGCTCTGCTGTACATTAGGTGCCATATAGATCACTATTCTATATTATAAGAGTGTTAAATTTGAATCCAATGATAGGTATCATTGTAAACGAAAAACGATTATGAACGAAGATAATTTGTCAGCCTAGGATTTAATTTCCAGTGGTTGGTGAGGTGATAAAGGTGGTTTTTTATATTTTAATGGCCTGAATACACCAAAATTTAAGTTCTTTTATAATTATTGTAAGCTAAACTTATTGAAAATCTTGTATTACATTTTCAACTCTTAGCTACTTATACAAAATTTTTTATGAATTAAACCTACAAAATAATTTGCAAATATTCATGATTTTGACGAGTTTTTGTCAATATTTTAACTTCAAATGCTAATAAAAAAAATTGTACCTATGTATTCTTATAATTTTTTAAATACTATAAGAATAACTTATGAGGATTTTCGTATTAAATTTTCAAATATTTTGAATCAGCCAAAACAATTTTATCAACACTTCAAAAAAAATTCTCAGAAAAATCGAAAATTTCAGTTGTTTATAAATAGCTCAAAAAAAGTCAAAATATTTTGAAAATTTAACTGTACATAGATAACACTAATATAAACATTAGGTGAACATTTTAAATATTTACAGTGATTAGTTTTTGAGTAACACACACATTATTGTAAAATCAACACATTCATCACTCCGTTAAGAATCTAAAAATGATGAAATATGAACTAATACACATTAAAATATACAAAAATAATAAATTGATTCGATGATTTATATTTTAAGATACGTTATTAAATACATATCATAATATAATGATAAAATCACCCATTAGAAACACCTTTTTATTAAATCAAAATGTATATCAATAATTAAACCAAAAAATAGTTATGATTTTGTCTTAATTATTAATTATATCAGCATGTAAATATTGCACATGCTAATCCTAGCTCTTAACTATGAATATACACCTAAAAATCATCCAAGAATGCTAAAAAAAACTTATGTTAAGACTTACTATAAAATAAAATTTAAAGAAAAAAGATCAAGTAAAAATTGTTACTGCTAAGCAATTTTATTCAACTTGGCTTTTATATTCATATAAATAATAATAATTAATAATATATTCATATTGTAAATAGATTTAATGCAGAATGTATATTTTTAAAATACATTTTGTTTAAAATGATAAAGACGGCCGATATATTATCACTCAGCAGTCCATTTGTATTTAACACGAAATAAAATATCTATCGTTATGCGCAAATCAAGACAAATGCAAACAAATATCATATATTAAGAAAAATTAAATACATAACAATTATAAGACGTAAAAAGTGGTACATAATTTTATATATTGTATGTTACTTTTCTATATTTTAGGAGATTTAATAAAATCAATCAAATGTCAGAAAAAAATGATTTTAGACATTAAATTATAACCATAAGTAGTATTTAAGCATATATAATAAAATAACGATGTAAGTACCTACCTATATGTGATATTTGAATTAAATTTTTAGTTCTAACCATTAACAGAATTATAATTGAATACTTGGATATTCAACATTACCATTGCTATAGTTATACATATATTCAAAAAAGTTGAATTACAAAGAAATCAGTGTGAAAATGTACGTCTTACAGCAAAATAGATTCCGTTGCCATAGAATAAAACTATTACTCATTACATAAAATAGGTACCTACCTATCGCATAGTTCTATGTATCTATTCTATAAATCTATTAACTGATTTCATTTTAGATTCTGAGTGAAGCGAGGAATGTATTGGTTTTACAATGATGTTTATTTCTTTTTTTTTTCTGTAAACACTTTTTCGCCTCCTAAACTTGCTCAAAATTATCAAGTGTAGCACCTATACTTAAGCTTGTATTTTAGAGAGGTCATTTTTCGATTGTCACAATAGTTATTTAACGCCACGATAAAAACACCGAAAAATTACGAAAAAACGGGATTTCAATTTCTAACGCTTTGTTTATTAGCATAGAAACGAATAATATTTAAATATTTAATGAAATAAAAAATATTCTTTCGTCCGCTCAGAATCGTTTTTTATCGAATGCAATAATTGCATTCAAATCGAACACTGCAAAATTACACTATCCTGTCCGAAGATCGAAGGGACAATATTGACAAACTTCCTCCACCCGCAATACTAACCTACTTTTTCTTTATTATAATATACTGCATTACTATAATACAAAACACCTGATCCCTATATTATGTATAAATTAATATATATGTATAAATAAAATTATACATTAATTTTAAAATGACACACAAGAATGATTAAGATAAGACATAATTAATGTCGGATTACATATTATAATAATATACGCTATAATAGACAGTAGTATTATTAATGTATGATTTAAAAAAATTATATTTTGAACTTAGAAGAAAATATTATACAATATTGTACGTAAATTCATTTCCTTAGAAACCATAATCTAGGTAAAGGCAGTTGATAATCACCGACATAATATTTTAATATTTTAATTTACAGTAGGTACTTTATTATGTCATTCAACACGCAGTATACGTGAATGAAATGTATGTTTGTTTATTTTAAGTTAAAAATAGGCTGCATGATTTTCTTTACACATTTATTTTGGATAATATTTACATTTATTCATTTGAAATGACGTAGTATCACGATATAACACATTTTGTCAGGGTCATCCTTATACTTGTTTTCTTAAGTTAAAATCAAATTAAAATGTTGAATAAAAAATACTAAGTATAATGTTGTAATATAACTGCATTTGAGTGATTGCAATAAAGTCTATTTTCAAATAAAAATGTAATACTTTATGTCATATTTCCTGATTTATGATCAAGTAGTGTTTTAAGAGTACATATTATTATACAAAGAGAACACAGAAATATTTTACAACTAAGAAATGTGTAGTATATAAATAGAACATGCTCATATAACTAATTATTAACACATTATTGAATAAAAATGTAAATTTTAACTGTGGATATTGTTTTATATTATACAAGGAGGGTGCCTATGTAAACGCTAGAACCTTAGATTTTAGAATAACATTCACAAGAAGATATTTAAAAAAAACTTATTTGTTCTTTCCAATTCTTCTGAACAGCCTTAAATAGTTTACTATTTTGTATAATAATAATAAAATCAATATAATAAAATGTTTTTACAAGTGTATAGCAAATAAATAATACAAGTCTCATTAAACCAAATTGAATTAGGTACATAATTTAAATTTGTATTATGTATATTATTTCCATAGGTTATGTTAGTAAAAGTAACGGTTGGTTTTAAATAGATTTTTACTAATAAGGATTAGGTAGTACATGAAAAATTATAACTCTTATCAATTATACCTATAAATATAAAACCCCAAAGTTCTTCATGTTGCCAACAATATTTTTAAATCATATATAAGTAAAAAAAAATTATAGATTTATATTAGTTAAATTTAAACTTAAATGTACTAAATTATTTAAGCTTAAAACATTTATTAATAACTATAATATTATAATAAATATTTACTTGAAATCCCCGTAATTTTTCTTCAAGTTTAGTAAAAGCCAACTGCAGTGCTTGGTGTTCATCTTTGAGAACTTGATTTAATTGTTTTAGTTCTGAGTTATTTTTTTGGTATAATGATATTTCAGCTCGCAAACTAGCAACTAACTTTGTACTTTCAGTCAAACTGTAATCATAAAATATTACACAATTTATTAATAGCATAAATCATGAGAATATAAATACAATAAAGCAAATCTTTTTTTTATTCATAACAATATTAGTAAACTATATATTTGTAGAATCAATAAACCATCATAATTTTACCTAATAATTTTACTCAGACATATACAACATTGTATATTAAAAATAATTACATAAATAATCAAAACTAAACTATTAGAAATTTATCAACAATCTGAAATTATTAAAACAAATTCTTAATTCATCATGTTTTTATCATGATTTTTAAATTTACTCTGACTAATTCATCCAAACATAGTATTAAATTTATACAAAATAAATTAATATATATTATAATAACTATAAGATTAATAAAATAATTTTAACAATGATTCTATTCATTTATTAATGAAAGAAAAATTATTAATTAGAAACACAATAAAATTGAATCAGTTTAATGATGTTTCGTTCTTAATTTTTAAATAAGTCATATATATTATACATATTATGAGTTTATATATTATAATTAATGAAGAAGTATGTGAATTTAAAATTTGAAAATATTTTTACAATTAATAAAAACATATTGTGTAAAAATTGTAAACATCATAAGTAAATTTTTAGAAAAACTAGATCTTAATAAATTAATTTACACTATTTTTTTAAAAAAAATACTTATCATTTTAGTTCAATGTTATGTATTTTTAATCACTAATTTCAATTTACAATGTTAAATACCTACTATATTTAATAATTAATTAATTGTGTGCCAATTAAATAAAGTTTTTCTATTAGTGTTCCTACATGAAATTAAATATAAATACAAATGAATAAATTATAATTAATAAGTAATAACTTGAATATTGAACATATATATATAAATTTATCAATGTAGATTTTTTTTTGTAAAATTCAACAAAACATAATTTTAATCTCCTGAATTCATTGTGGTAACAATACATAATATTATTATACTAAAAGTTACAGATAGAAAATGAATTTCTTAAATTATTGCATTTATAACATTGTGTTTTGATTTAATTTAACGACAACATTAACAGATATGCAACTTAACAAAATATTAATTTACAATTACCTAATTTATAAAAATATTTAAAAATAGATGAATACAAATAAAATACAGCTTTAAAGAATATTATAACACAAACAAAAATCTTCCAAATATTTTAAAATAATAAGTATAGGTACATACAGTTTAATAAAATCTATTAAAAAAATTAATAACTAAGCATAAAAACATTTACAAAATATAAATAAAATTATACCTATTTATACTTATTTTATCTATACAGTTTTGAAGAATAAATAACTAGGTACTTATTTAAGATTACCATAAGCGTGCACAGATCTAGCTGATAGGGGGGAGGAGGGTCAGATGTACATAATATTATATTATATAATACATAATTAAATATTATTTTAGTTATTACTTAATGTTTACAATATATTATTCATAATAATATATATTTATATTATAATGTATTTTAAACTATACTTGGAAGAAAAATTTAGCCCACAGGAGGGACAGATGTCCACCCAGCCGCCCTTGTGCGCACGCTTATGAGGATTACTAATTTGAAACTCTAATCAATTATATAAAAATACCACATACTTTAAAAAAAAATAGTACACAATGTAGACTAATGTAAAGTTTTAAAAAAGTTTACAACCATGTTCAAAATATCTAAAAAAATTAATTTGAAAACATGCAACAGTTATTTAAAAAATTACTTCACATTCTCACATTAAGTTTTCAGTTTAAATAAGATTTTATTTAAAAAAAAAAAATAGTTAAATATATAATATTAATTCCAAAAGTTATTTTTTTAAACAAAGTACCCATTAATAGAAATTTAAAGTTTTTTATGTAATTAAACGTTAATTATATAATATTTAAATTTAAATTAAGAACTAAATAATTATAAACATACTTCTTATAATTATTAACAATTATTGAATAAATCCATTATTATAAAAAATAAAAAAATAATAGTAAATACTTAAAACTAATATATGATTATAAAATTAACTACCTATCTTACATTTTAGGAAAATGTTGAAGTTGTTCATTTTTTAGATACTAAATAATTATAGTATAGAATAGAATAAAATATTATAGAGTAGTTAATAGATATTAAAATAAGTAAAATAAATTATAATTATACATTATAAAAATGTGTTTATCACTAAAGAAGAAATATTTAATTTTTTTAATTTTTATCCATATAATAAAAGAAATTATTATTTAAATTGATGATCAATCACCGCTTATAGAACACTAGATACATTAAAATAGATTAAAAATTGTATTAAATGAATTGAATATATTTTATATTAAATAGTTTAATTATATTATATACATTTAAGGACATAGTTACTAAAAAATAGATAACAACATTATGCAAATATAGTTTTATAACTGCAATAATAATATCATCATGTTATTATAAAAATTATTGTCTCTTAAACTCTGTTATTTAGTTATAAAAATATCAGTTAATAAGTAATAACAAACCAGTAATTGAACTATTAATTAATATCTAAATATTGATTAACTTGGTACACAATCACAGACCTGTTGTTTTTGCTAGCGAGTGTTTTCTCAGTCAGTTGTAATTTTGCATTTAAATCTATAATCATTTGAGCATTCTCCCCACGTCTACGATGTAATTCGGTCAATTCTTCTTGTTGTACAAGCAATTTTTGTTCTAAAGCAGATATTTTTTCAGAGTATACAAAATCACCACCAGTATTACCACGTATAATCTGGGATTCTAACTGAACATTTTGTGCTCTCAACAAAAGTGAACTGTCATAGAGTTTATTATCTGAAAATGACCAAAATAGAAAAAATAAACATTACGGAATTGTTGTTAATAACAATTGCAACAAAATCAAGTCAGACTGGGTAAACTCACAGAAATTGATCAGGTTTTGAAAGCTAGTTGTTTCCCTGGAGTTTCTGCTCTCCAATTGTTGGCATATAACTGCCTTCCAATCCATGACTGTCAGTCTCCAATTCAAACAAAACCTTTAGTGTGAACCTTGATCAAAGGACAGCCACCAGACAAATTATTATGGCAGAGACAATGTAGGTAGTCACAGCATCCATCTAAACATGTCACCACCGTCTGGCATGCATAGACCTACCATGAAAACCCTAAACATGAAAATTGATGCTGTTGTTATTTAATTAATGTGCAGGATCGACAAAACGAAGCGATATTGCTAATTTATTACGTTCTTTGTTGTGGTCGTGAGCTATCGTCATTGAACGCGGCTGGCCGACGTCCTCGATGATTTACGTAAAATATAAATCTCAATAAATAATAATTAATAACGAATTAACGAATAATAATAACGACAGGTAGTGCACAATAATAGTATTAGATTTAAGAAATAAAATTTTTGAAAAAAAAATGATATAGTATGATAAGAGCCGTTTGCGTCCGCGCGGCAGACCAGCTACAGGTACCGTGAATAGTCAGTGGCGGTTTATACCGCGCACTGTGAGCGACCAATGTGATATTGTGGTAACAGCATAGACCTATGCGCGCGGTAATCTCCACCTAACCGATTTACCTGTTACACAGTGACCGTGTCTGTATCGCGTGATAACGCAACGCGCGACGCTATCTCAAAACGTGTTGCACAATGGCCACAACACACAACGGCCAACATGCACTTCGATTCATTTACTATTTTTTATTTGGGTACCAATTGTACAATAATATTATGAATTATGATAATATTATGCTATGTGTAGAATTACATTGGTACTAATAATTATTATACCGTAAATTTTTATTTGCGTTTTATTTTTTGTTACGACACACGCGAAAGCAATTTTTTTTTTTTGTCGTAGTCTGCAGAAAAGAACTACTCGCTACCGCACACTGTTGTTACTATAATAATATTATGTGTTTGTATATATTAAGTAGGTATTAGGTATGACTCATTTCATTAGTCGTTGACTCGCGGATAAAATTTAATGCTGTAGGGTATAGTTTCCTCGTCACGCCAACAACGACGATTCATTAATTTCTTATCGTCTAATGATCGGAATGGACGTCTTGAGTTTGGGCGAAATACCTTTTTATTCGCATAATAAAAGTAATGTATTTGGATGAGTAGGTATAATAAAATATAAAAGATAAAATCGTAAAGATTAAGATAAAAATATTATAATAAAATCGATATTGCATTTATATCAATTTAATAAGAGACGAGAGACTTTAAATTTAAAGAACTAACACTTATAATGTCTATGAAAAATAAGTTTAAAAACAAACCAATTTTAACCATACCCGTGGAATTCACTTACTGTCCTAAGCCTGTCATAATGAGAGGGAAAATTAATTGATAAAATATTGTCCAAAAGCATCCTAAAAATATTAAAAAAGGTCGCCTAGACACATTAAAATGTTTTAAAATAACTCGCCCAAACGCATTATGCTAAATTGCACAAATACATTACATTTTTTTTTAAATTCGCCCAAACGCAAACCGCCCGCCCGATCAGAGTTTCTAGATAAACACTCTTTAAATAATAAATAAGCGTTATATAAATATATAAAATGTAATGTTACCTATTTAAAGATATTATACAAACGCGTAACACAGGTACGATTCACGTCGACGAAACATGCGAAAGTAATAATAATATTATTGTTTGTTAAGTGATAGTCACCAATTTGGCATTAAGCCATCATTACCTACGGATTACCTTATAAAACAAGTATCGAGTTTAACATTGCTATTACCTATATGGCTATAAACAATACATTTCATATATTTTATAACATGCGTTACAATATACCATTCAAATGATTAAAAATATCAACTGAAATAGGTAGGTAATCTGTGAAATATGTCTACACTAGCTAGGTTAGGTTAGGTGTAGTTATGTTTGAAAATTAATTTTGTTAATGTTCCGTTTTTTTATAACGTCGTTAGTGATTTCTAAAATGTTTGGACTCTCAAAATCTATAGATACTTTACCAACTTTTAGCTGGAATATGTACCTACCTATAAATTAATTATGTGTAATGTGTTTATAAAATTATTCATCGTCATAGATCACTTTATTTATTATAAACAGAAAACCAATAACCAATTGATATTATTATTATATACCTACTAGCCGACCCGTCATAGCTTCGTCTGTGATTGGTTGTTTATTTTGCCTTCAGACGATGATAATAATGTAGAATTTTTTATTCAAATTTTATCGTTTAATGTGATCGGTAAGTAAATATAAAAAACTGTTAATGAAAACGTATTGAAATGTTTCTATTGGTATTTATGATAAATATATTTTTATTAAAAATGGGAAAATAAAAATACAATCCCCCCTCTCCCGTCCCTCCGACAAAAAAAAATTCAATATCGGGCGATGCGGTAACATTCAAGAAAGTATTAAGTACAACTCTGTGAGAAAAATTGTAAAAAAATTCAATATCGTCGTCAGAATATTGGAACATTTAATTACAATTAATACACCTTCTCCCAATCCCCTCCTGCAGATAACAAAAATTAAAAATTTGATGATCTGGTGATGACATTTAAGAAAGTAATTGGTACAAAACTGTGAAAAAAAAATAATAGTTTTGTCACAAAATGCGAACATAAAAAAACCGGCAAAGTGCGAGTCGGACCTCACACGAAGGGTTCCGTTAATGTTACACGTTCCGTATAATTTTGTGGTAGATTTGGGAAAACTTTGTCAATTAACGCATTGCCCATTGGTCTATGCTGTTATTTTACAGAAATTTATTGGCAATGTGATGCATTGTATTGGTTCATCGATCGTCATGGAAACAAATAACAAATTCAGGGATAATAATTTCTTTCGCGCTAATTATTATTATTGTAACTAATAGCAATCAATATAACTAAAATTCCAATCGTAAAACTCAAAATGTCTGTTTGAGCACCTTCTGGGGTTGGGCCTTATTTTTTATTGACAAAATTGATACTAACACCTTTCAGCAGAGTGTCGGGTATAACTACAGTAAAAAATTTCAGCCAAATCGGTTCAGTAATTTTCTCGGTTAGCGCGGTCGTAGAAAACCCCTCACCATTTTTTATAATATAGTATAGAGTATAGATATATAGATGTAGATAAAGATAGATAAATATAGATACATAGATTTAGTAGTATGTTTATACCTATAGTAATTTTATTTGTTCAATGCCACATTATTATAAGACTTGCACGATATCTACGCACATCAAAAAAGTATTTTAGCGTGTAAAATTTATTTATAGAGGACGGATTTTTATTTAGCTCGAATATCAAAAAGTGTATTATACGATTAGATATGTTTTATGACATTATGAATATATTGACATTCCTAGATTTTTTTTTAAATATTTTTAAATATTTTAGAATAAATAAATATTTTTAAATATTTCAGCAATAAAGTCATATTTCCTACATAAATGTAATATTCTGTTTTTTTTTCTCGCTTTACATAAGAAAGTGAGTAATTCTGACAGTTATGACAATTTACGAAAATCAAAAATTTTAAAATATTCGTTGTTTCAAATTGTTTTCAACACAATAAAAATTACAAAGATTTAGAATAAAAATATTATTGTGGTTTATTTATTAGTTTAAATTTAAAACACGTTTTTATTAGATATGATAGAAAGATCTAAAATGTAAAATGATATAATATTCTATGTACCTAATATCATATATTGTTGGCTATTTAGAATTGTATAATATATTTACCCCCCCCCCCCCATAATTTCAATGGGTGCCTTGGCCCCCGGGCACCCATGTACATGACACCTATGTGGCGTGCAGTATCAAACTACACTTTATACAGCAATAGCCTTCACACATGAATCCAATTTGTTTCTGTCTTAATAGGTAGGTTTTATCGCAATTGAGTTTACCACGTATTTAAGTGACAATAACAGAATAAAGTATAAACTGCATTTTTTTTTTATTTACCTATACACTATCCATGTATTACAATGTATATCATAATACATACATTTGTGACGGCGTTACACTTAAATAGCATACTTTATTTCAACGGCCTACGCTCATGTAAATTCGTAATAAACATATTAATATATCATACACGTGTGCGCAAATTTAAACAATAATAAGTACCAGAGTACTTAAATAGTATGCTATTATAGTTTAAATAACATTATATTATACACTCTAAACAAGAGTGGTTTAATCTTGTACCATGTACGTGATGTATGGAAATGAGCTATATTTTATATTAATCCGTAGTGTGTGACAAATATCCAATATATTACTACATTTGAAATAAAAATGTTCTTCAAACGGACTGAATAGAACTGTACTTTGTATGAATTAGGTATATTTTGTTTATTTATTTTACTCATGTAACGTCTCAAATTCATTATATTACAATATAGTAGTTACGGGTACTTATCAAACGGCGTATTGCATAGGCAATTTAGAATCATTCGATTTTTTCATTATCGGTTGTATGACTAAATATTAATAATAATAAAAAATAAATATTACTGCATTCTATACTGAGCGCGCCGAAAGAGTGCAAGTCAGCTATCAAGTTCTGCTCATCTTCCTGTATCTCCCTGCTATCAAAACTGGTTTCCCTATGGCAGAGTGACGTTTGGGGATGCGCAGTAAAACCGAATTTGGTCGCCGCCGACTTGCGCTCTCTCAGCGCACTCAGTATATACACGGTTTGACTCTTTCAAACTATTTATGGACATTTGAAATTCTCAAAACAGTATCCTTTCAAAATCGTTTTCCGTGTATAATATGATTTATCATTGAAATCAATGTCAAGTTTAACATATATTCATTAATGCCTTATGGGTATTCTTAATTAAGAGGAACACTTGATATGCATGTAAAGTACACCAAAATAGTTGTTTACTTTTCATTTTCTTTTTTTTTTTTATGAGATCAAACCTTTTTTACTATAAATTAAGCAGATTATTTTTTTTGAAAATCTTGATGAAAATATCTAGGTATTTAAATTTAAACAAATAGTTTCTGAGTTACTAGTTTATTCGTATTAAAGTCTACGTATATTATATAGTATATACATTACTTATAAATAATAGCCCTTAAAAACGTTATTACCAAAATATTACGTAGATGTAGACCTATAGTTAGTATTGACGATAATATTTTTGTAATCGAAAAATGTTTGATTAATATACTCGTAAATTACTACAATTTTTAAATCATCATGGCTCCTATATTTTTCAGACCCATTATCATGAACTTATTATGCTTAGTACACAAAGATAAATAACTCAAAAACTATTTGTTTGAATTTCAAAAAAACATATATTAACATTTAAAAACAGTTTATTATACACAAATTATGTTATTATTGATTATTTTAGGAACGGTCGTTTTGGGTAATAAAGAATTCAAAAAACGTCAATTCTAATCAATTTTCTCATAGTTAGTATAAGAGTATAACAATTAAAAACTATTGACTGTATGTTTAATGGTTTTACTTAATAACATAATATTTTAAATACCTAAACGTTATAAATAAGTGAATAAAAGGTAATAATAATTTCAAAAATACTCAAAAAATGTAATTAATTTATGACGATTTATACGTTTCAAATAAATGATTGAAGTTTTTATGAAAATTAATAGATTCTTAACTTAGCTTATCTTGGTCCAGTCGATATTAAAATTAAAATTAGGTTTATCTGTTGATAAAAGAAAAACTCGCGAACACTAATTTTGTGTTTTTACGACTACCGTCATCTCCGTCGTGAACCCATCAGCTAGTGCGCTCCAGCCCTTTTCGGCTTTTCTTCGTGTCGTACCTGCCCTTGCCGCGTACGTTGTTGGCCATCAGTGTCAACGAACGGCTCATATTATAAAACTTTTGTGTCGTCGTCGTCCGTCCGTTGTACGTATTACGACCCGTCGTGCACGCGGCCATATGCGTATTGGTTCTAGCACGTCCGTCCATGTCTATTACACAGTGCGAATACGCCGACCGTCGTTTTGTGCAGCTACCTACACTGTGCGTCGGCGACAACACGCGCTTCATCAATTTCAGGTCGTACAAAACTTTATACTTCTTTGTTTTATTATAGTACCGTATATAGTAACACCGGCGAACATTTAAAACACTTATGTTAGTTTCCATTAACGAAATATCGGTGGAAGAATTTTGCCATTACACCGCAGATATATATATATTATAGTAATTAACTGATTACCTGTCTAGACTCTTAAATAGACTCTTAAGTGGTCGCAACCGCGGTTAGACCACCGATAGAAATGGTTTAAGTTATAATTGGCATGTTTAATTTCTAAGATAATACTCTATAATAAAGTTAATGTTAAAATGTCCAATGTTAATAAATTGTACAGAGTGATTTATTTTTTATCAAACAACACTAATTATTTCAAAAAGTATAGATTTTTTTTTTTCAAATTTCTAGATACGTGTTTTTATAAAACCGTATAAAATTTAAATTATTTTCACTCTTATATTTAACAGTTAAAAAACTATCAAATTTTGATTTTCAAATGCAACCTATATTAATTAATTAATAAGCCCATTTTTTCATGAATTTTCATATTAAAATTGTTAGCATTCGTTGATCCGTCGGCGAGTTATAGCTACTCAAAATTGGTTGGTTTTAGAAGGTTTTTAAGTGTTATGCATCAATACTAATTAGCACCGTCATATCTGGGATTTTTATTTGTAAAATCCAGTAGCTTATTATAGCTTACCTAATAAATTCGATATCGTCGACCCCATGGTGTAGTGGAGAGTGGTGATAATAGTTTGTACAATAGGTATTAGATTTCTTAATTTTCTACTATTGTATCGGATCGTAACAATTAAATTACAAGTTTTAAAATTGATAGTCGCTCAAAAATATAGAATTTTCTTTTAAATTTAGTTTACCATACATAATATCTTGATGGCTCGCTTATTTTAATGTACTAAAATTTACAAATTTGACAACAATTTGTCATTATATTATAGTTATTATTATTAAAATACTTACTAATTGTGTTTTATGTCATGATTAGGACTTTAATATTGTTATAATTAAATTAAAATCTCTAACTTTATTTTTTATGATGATATAAAACTTTACATTTTGTATGTATGCAACTAAATATGTTTTTTATTTTTTTTGACATATTATGTATTTTCGCCAAGTTTTTTAAAAATATATGCTACAATCTTTACGCCTATTAGCACGTTTTCTTTCCAAGTTTGCAACTTGACCAGCTCTGAAAAATATTTTTGAATTACCATACTTATAGTTGTCTTCAGTCTGTAAAATGTTTAGTTTATTACACAGTTTAAAATGTTTTTTGATAAATATATAGATATACTTTAATATGTTCTTCCACAATTCGTTGACATGTTAATTTTGGATCACCTCTATATCTTTATTTGATTATAATAATATACGATATCATAAGAAGAAATCTATATAGGTCCATCTAAAATATTTAGTTTAAAAATGAATTTAATAAGAATAAATATTTGAAGAATATATAATTTTACCTAGAAGGAAAGCCAGCAGCACTTATACGTATTGTTTCTAACACACCACATGCACGCAGTTGATCCATAGCTCGTTGGTGTTCAAATACAAATGGTAACTTGTTATAATTGGGTTTAACATATCTTATATAATAAGGGGTAGTATCATTGAGTGTGGTCATAAGGGCATTAAGTGAATCTATAAATTGTGAACTTAACTTTAAAAAAAAATATTTTTCTCATAAGTTTTTTTATATTATGATTATTGATTATAACTCTGATATATCTATTAGTACCTAAGTAATAAGTATTAACTAAAGCAAGGATTTTGATGCATTAAAAAATCATAATATATGTTGTTCGCGCTCGAACACTATTATTATTATTATGCTTATATTTTATTTTATATTATGTTGGTGGGAGTGGAACTTGGCAGCAACAGCTGCTCGGGCACCACTGTCCAGAATACGGTCTACGTCCAAGTCGTCGGTTAATTTTTATAATTTGCTCTCCTTCATTGCAACTGTCCAGCAGTCAACACGCTTGCTTAAATATTTTTAAGTTGTGTTGTTTTTTGTACTTTTGTCAGCCGAATCTAGACAAAAGCACATGTTTTCGTTATACTTTATAGTTGAAGTTTATTTTGCGTCCTTGTCTCAGCCGAGTCTGGTCAAGTAGTAGTTTTAGTTATTCGTAAATATTTTGTTATGTAGTTTAGCAAAACCAAAAATTAAAAATAAATTATAGGTTATTTTATAGTTTAAAACTTTACATTGAACACTACTTCTACTTTATAATATGGAGACTCTGTGTTGGAGAAGCAGCTGATGATTTAACCATGTTTTGTACTTTGTACTTACTGGTATTTTATTAATTTAGTATCGATTTATTTTTGGGTAGGTAAATAAATTAAATGTAAATAGTATTATAGATTTTTAGTTTTTTGTTTACAGATAAAAATTTTTTTATCATTAAATTAAGCTATAGCGTTATTTTTATATAGCGTTTATTGTTAATTTAATGGTAATTTGATAAAATCCAAATAAAATTAAGTAACGATGAAAAAATAACAGTATAAGCATGACGTATTTATATTAATTTTGACCAATAATCACTTGCTTTTGACCTGTGAAATTAGAAAGATTAGAAAAATATTTAATGTACTTAAACAAAAGTTTTAAATTTAAAACCTAAATAGTTACTTGTACAGGAGATTAGGAATTGTATTGTAATAAGACAATACATTGTATAAAATAAATAAATAGGTTTTTTTTTTTTAATTTTATGATATAAGTAGGTATATCAATATTTTTGGCCGTTCACTCGCCACTATAGTTAATATTTTCTCTTATTAATTATACATATCTATAAATATATGCAGATCACATAAATAGTAGTTGATAAATAATAAATATCTTATTAGTCAGGTCGGAGTATCTAATAGATCGTAGGTATATAATATAATAAATTAGAGAACAAACTTAGAATTAAAAAAATCTTTTATCCATCTGAAATTTTAATAATCCATAGATTGGGCTTATGAAAATGATTGAAAATCAAGAATAAAACTTTTGTTCATTTTAATTTTTTTATACTGATATATATTAGAAGACATGGATAGAACCAGTGAGTTATACTGAGTATAACTCGGTAGGTTGAACTGTATTTTGAATTTTGATAGATAATCTATATAACTGAACAGCGTAACCCACAACTTATTACATCACTTCGATAATATAATTACCTACCTATACTATTACAATTTTCTAAAATAACATTTTTATTTTTAAAACCTATATTTTTTCTAATACGAAGAATAGGAATACATATTATAATTTTTATATTTTAGGCCTCGAGATATATATACCATTAATCCTTCCGCCAAATCTACATTTTTAAATTATTTTAGTGATTTTTTGGCAATTAAAAGTTCTAAAACTCTTTAAAGCAATATCTAGGTACTCATTACTTAGTATACTTACACTATTCGGCACTATAATATTATAACAAGTTTATTTCACGAGGTGCAAAAGGTGATATGCCTAGTTTTCCTTTAGGTGTTTTTGTTACCGTGTTATTTATGATCACATTATTTGTGGAGAAGAAAAAATATTTCTGGAATTTTTACATCAAAATTAAATTTTAAATTTATTTTCTAAAAAATAACAAAAATTACGTATCAGTTTCTCCCATCTTATCACAGAACTATCATACGATAAAGCAGTTATATTATAATAATATACTGCATGTTCATTGATCGCAGACCATACGAATATAATATAATTATAAATAGTACCTATCAGTAATTTGTTAATTTCGAATTCAAGACTTATTGAGCCTTGAGTTTTTGATATAAAAATCGTATCTGCTAAGTTCTAAATAATAATCTAAAAAAGAGACAAAAACATCAACGTGTGGTCAAGAAACTCAAAACGGCAAAATTAAATTTGATTCAAAACATATTGTAATCGGTGGTGTTCATCTGATGTTTTTAGGAATTCGAATTAATTTATCTTAGTAGTCTTCCGGGAATACCTATATAAAGATTTATTTTCATCTCACGTGTTATGACGTAGTTCGGAGCACCAAGGTCAAAAGAATTTGGAATCTTCAAATATTTTATATATTGTAATTATATTTTTTATAACACATATTCCTATGTTCTATATACGTATTATAAGGTAACTAGTTTTTCATACATAGCTGAACATAATATTAATACTTAAGACCATTACAAAATAAATTTTATCACTTTAAATTTGAAAAACAACTTAATTTATAAATATGTACGTATATTTTTACCATGTCCTTGGTTTTGAAGTATTTATATGGATTAGTTATTGAGTGGAGAGGGCAGTTATAAATTGCTTATAAGTTATAATATATTATGTGTGATTCGTACAAAAATTGTATTCTGTTTTACTTAAAACACAACTCACTTATTATAATGTATAACAAAGTATACCCATATAAATTAAATAATACCAAATTACCAAAATAAGGATATGATTTGTACGTTGTAATTATATATATAATATATCTTTAATATAAACATAAATTAATAAAAACCTGAATTCTGGATAGTCAAATCGTTACTATTTAAAAAGATACTAATTTGACAACTATAAATAAAAAAATTCAGTGTAAGTAAACTTACTTAGGTATTCGACCTAAATCAAATAGCTCAACAATAACATTTTAAACCTGCAGAAATTCATTAAAATTTCCAAACTCCATGAAACAATTCATCGAAAATACTATACCTAAACAATTAAATTATTAATAAATAATTTGTGTATTTCTCGGGTAATCACGGTACTTACTTAACTACAATTCTGTCAATGATAATGAACCGTTGGTAAATACTAACTATAGTTATATATAGTTGAATAGTTCTTAATTCGTTAACATCTTCACGTATTTATGAACAGTCTAGTTCATATATTTAAAAAAAAAAAAGCTTCACTTATAGATATTATATTGTCATAAATGGTTTAAAATGTATTAATTTTAAAATTGTTTCGACTATCAAATTTGTGACCTGGATATATATTGGAATATATAATAATATAATATATAACCTGGATCAATGGATTCATCAAAATGTTTTTTTTAATTTTCTTTGTTTATTTTCAAATTTCGAAATTTTATAATAACCTACACATTTTTATTTTGCTGCAAATTCACAGGTTTGAAACATGTTTCGCAAATATTTGATGTGTACAACTAATAAATTATAAAATTCACTACAGTACTCAAACCTATTTGAACAAACTGAAATAGATTACTCGTTTTATTGAATGTATGAAGTACATCATTCAAAAACTCAGTCATAAATTATGTTTCCAGTCTATTATAAATTATAATATTCCGCTATTGTAGATTGGGAAAATGGGAACCAGTATATTATTACACAATGTATATAATATACAATAAATATATACTATTAGAATTATTCATATAATTAAAAATTTTTCTGAAAACTTTTTTATGGTAACCGTAAAAATTATATTGTGACTGTCCCCCCAACATATTCCAGGGAGACTATTGCGTCCCCCCCAATAACTCCTTAAACACGGCCTTGGTCACCACTTTCGATCTATTATCACCTAACCTAATACCTAATCGATGTACTAAGGTTCATCATATAATATAAAAAAAGACCATAATCAGTAAAATGTAAAATATTCATTTACAATAATCCACGTCGAGCATAGTAATAATTTAAATTTATAATATTTTAATATTATGATATTTTTTTGGATGTATATAAATATATAATCCATAGTGAATAAAAATTTTAAGAGTAGATATAATTGGTTTATTGATTACGTATTCAGATATTTTTTTTTTTGGAAAGGGCTGGTATTGTAATAAAGCGAAATGGACACGCTCGCGCAATACAAGTATTTAATAATAATAATTATGTATTTACCTTCTTTTCACTTATATGTGATTTACCATTCATGGTCTTGATAATTACCTTCTTATATGTATATATGTTGTATCATATATACATATGATTGCACATATATGCATGTAAAAATTTTATTATTGTATAGTAAATTAACTTACCCTTATTTGATTTTCAGGTATCTATTCGATGAATGCAGGAATAAGAGATAGGTTTAATATTAATCAAAGACACAAGTAATATATTATTGATATTAAGACAACACTTTTATTATTTATAACACAAAAAATACTATTTGATGATCTATACTAAATAGCCCTTAACGTATGACCGCTACCAAAGGCGCACGCATGGAGAGTGTCGTTGTGTGCAAGTGCCCGATCGTCGATGGGTATCGTTAGAGTCGATGGGATTCGGTGGATATTATCTAAGATGGAATTATTTGTTTTAGATAAAAACAAAGACATAACAATATATGACCACGGATGTCCATAACCATAAGAACATCCGTGTGACTGTATATATAATAGTATGATGCCAGTATTTAGTATTACTATTAGTTATGTTTGTACTACTTAATATGAAGCATATTTTATTAAAGTTTATATCTATACCTATTACTTATAAAAATTCTGAACTAAAAATACTTGTAGTTTGTTAATGTTCGTTATTTTGACAAATGTTATAAATATTTTAACTTAAATAAAATATATGAAATAAAATGTCGACTTTATATTTTTAATAATCTTACACAAATGAATAAATAACTTATGCGGGATCCTGAATTTTAAAAATGTTTAACTCGGTGATTATTTTTTTAATGGCATTTATAAAAAAAAAATATCTATACATTTTTAATTACTACATGAGAATCAATAGCTAAGAAATAAATATTAATTAATTAAACTCAAATCATTTCTGAAAAAGTTTTTTTCAGCTTTTAGATTTAAAATGTACCTATTTAAATATGCTTATCATAATAACTTAAGCATTTTTTTTAAAAAGTTTTTCTTTTAAGATAATTAAACATAAGTTTTTTAGGACCAATTAATTGTGTTAAAAATTTGTGTTTTTCGCAATATTATTCATGCTACGGATTTCTTATTAATTTATCAAATTTAACTATTCTTGTATTATTACATAGATCTTAGATTACAATGTAATGTGTAATATGTCATATTGTCATCTTTCAAATATAAAAAAATATATATTAATCAATTAATTAGATATTAAGTAATGTTTTAATTTTCAATAATTATTTCAATATTTACAGGAAAAATATGTATATAAAATATAAACTAGGTAAGCAAGAAAATAATCTATATTTAATGTTTATACAAAAATAGTATACATTATATAATGTGTATCAAATATCTGTTTTCAGAGTTCAGACAATATAAGTGGTTACGTCATAAACGTTTAATAATATTTATTGAAAAGTTAATTAGTTTTGAATAATTTTGATTTGTATCATTCTTTTTAACGCGATAATTGTGAATGAGAAACCAATATTCCAAGAAAATGTCAAATACTATTCTTGGAAATATTTTTCATATTTAATGTTCAACCTTATCATACACGGAGAATAATAATATGACCTATTTAAATTTTGAATATATACAAGTAGGTATGATGTAATATTATAAAATTATTCATTAAACAATAAATATGTCGAGTTAAGTAATAAAATATTACATATTATATTATCAACGCATAATGATAAATGATTTTTACATGTCATATATCATTTCGATTTCTCCAAAAATGAATGCTAATTTATAGATATTATAAATTTGATAAATTTCAAACGCTATATTATTTTTTTTTTACCTGAACAATAATGTATCTAGTCGTATAATGTGCTCTATTTGTGATTTATTTACAGAATATTAGTATAACAGTACCTAAATAATAAACATACAGGTATACTATTATTAGTTATTATAATTTTTAGAACAAAAAAATAATAACTGATTACAGTTGACATTTTATTTACATAAACTACAACGATAGTAAAAACCATTACGAGATATAAAATATTGTTTCATTATTGGTTACAATCACAATTGTAGATAGTATTATCAACAACCGAGATTACAATATAATACATATATAAGCTATACTAATTGTAATGCATTTCATTATTGTTTACTTTTGTTGTTATTTGCTAAATTTAAGATTCAATATATGAATGGTTTTCCATTATTTTATTGTACCTAACTATTTTTTAATTTTTTTTTTTTTTTGAATAATTTGTCATTTAATTTGACATCCTGTACATCACCGAAAAATAAGAAAAATGTAATAATTTAAGACGGCGCTCTGAGTAGGCAATTTAGGGTCAATATTTAAATTATACGGTACTTAAAATAAATTAGCTGTAATCAATTATTTTAGTCATTCTCTATTATAAATAAATAAAAAATACCTACTCAATATTTATTTATATTTAACACCATACAACTGTGGGTTTTAAAAAAAAAACATTGCACTATAAAGTATAAATCATCAACAACAACAAAAACCTACAGAATAGGACATTTGAGTAGATTTGAATTTTAAACCTAGCAATAAAAACTTTCTTACATATTCAATTTCATATAATGGTTTAAAGTTATGTTAAAGTAATTATTAAGCAATAATAATTATACTAAAATAGTTTTCGAGTAAAATAAATCTATTTTAATATAATAACTTAATATTATATTTTAAAACGCTAAAAAATATTTTAAGAAATAGAAATGTTATTATACACTTATATAAATTATAATCAATATTGCTCGAAGAAATTGTTTCTGTGACATAATGTTAAAATGTATTTTGGCATTTTTGAGACATGATCTTTTAGAGTTTGTTTCGAGTTCTTGGTATATAGTGGCTTTTATATTTTATCAACTATATTAATATTTTACTTCTTTGGTATAATTTTCTCATTTGTATAAGAAAATCATAAAACATAATATTTAAAAAAAGAATAATTTTAAATTGCATTATTTAATGGTTACATTTACATAATTGAACATATTGTAAACACATTTTTTGTTATAACCAAAATAGCTTATACAGTTTCTTAATTTTTTTCTCTCATTACTTAAGCTTAAACTGTGCGATTAAGATTGATAAGTAATTTTAATTTACATGGTCCAATCAAGTATAGATTACAAGGGCGGCCAAACAGTCGATCGTGATTGTTCGGTCAATCGTAGATAATATCAAAGTTGATCATGTTAGAATTTATTTTTAGGGACATATTTTTTAATAATTATAGTTATTCAATGATAAAAAAAAATGTTTCTATGGAAGTCGATCCTCAAAGGTGAAGTATATTTTTAGTAGATCGTGACCAAAAAAAGTATGGCGATCCCTGATATATAATAACTTATCGACCACATTTGGATGTTTGTTTAGATCCAATTACCAAGTTAGGTATAGTTACCAACCATTTTCTATATTTATTTTTCTCAATCAAATTTATTTTCTAAATTGTAATGAAAATTATTGTATTTTATTTTTTCAGACTGTACAGTTATATTTAAAATAAATCAATGTCTAATAGTTGTATTCATTGTTAGGTAGGTCATTTATTCTTAAATGTACTTCATAAATATAAAATACAGAGGCAGGAAGTTATGATATATGAATGATATTTGAACACAAATATATTAGTTTTGACTTATGAATGCACTATGCACCTGTGTCCTATATCCATAAGGTATTGAACGTTAAATTATAATAATTTATATTGAGTTGAATAAATTATTCATCATCCACCTGTTGGTAATCATATAATAATAATAATTCGATTTAGAATTTCAATAAATATAAATAGATATGTTAACCTATATTATATCTATGAATGAAAATTCTATATTTATTCTCGAAAAATGTTCTTAAACACGCTGTAACTAAGATAAACCGGTTAACTTTCTCTATTGTATAATTTATATTGAATTAACTTCATCGCCATTGAGTGGGTTACTGTAATTTATTGATGTGTTAAATTTGTATTCAATGATAAATTGTAATGTTTACAAAAATCAATTCTGAAGAAAAAATAGTTTATTGATTCATTCTATCTATCTATAAAAATATTTTATTTATATTAATAATACAATATAATAAACTAATTTTTTTAAAAACTTAAGATAAGTATTAAATATTTTTTTGAGTATTATTATTATTAAATTCATAAGTCTATATGTTTAAAAATATTCATTGTTCAAAGAAAATTATAATTTACGTTATGACAAAAAATTACAAGTTTCTACTAATATCTACAGCTAATATTTATTGACCAAAAACAAAATTACTAAAATCAATCAAGAAAAATAAATAGGAATTGTGCAATTGTGTATTTTAAATATGTTTATATTGCTTTATGAACATATAATAATATATTATAAGGAATATTGTATTGAATTTATTATTTTTTTAAATTTACAAACAAAAGTTGTATCTCAAATAAATTACCTATATGAACAAGCAAAACAAAAATCAAATATTTTTATAAATAGTATAAAAATAGTAATATAATGATTATAATAATTAATAGTTGGTAATGGCCGTCATCATCACGTGAAATAATTATGATTGTCCCAAATTTGAAACCAACCAAAGTTATTTGGTAAATCTCTATAAAATAAAAATTTTATACTACTTATATAGTATATGTCAGGGGTGGCCAAACATTTTTTGGTCATGATCTACTAAAAATATACTTCACCTTTGAGGACCTTCTATAATTTTTTTTTATTATTATTGAATAACTATAATTATTAAGAAACATACAGAGCGCGTTGCCTAAAAATAAATTCTAATGTGATCAACTTCGAAATTGTCCGTGATCGACTGTTTGGCCGCCCCTGGTATATAATATATTCAATTTTGATATATTATTTAAGAACTAATTAAAACACCATACGTTTTTTATAGCTTGATTACACTACCAAACTATATTTAAGAAAAATGGAGATGGACATACTTAGTGAATCACCTTGTATTTAATAATATTGTATGTATTGTAAGTATTATACATTTATACTTATTTTAATATTTTAAATTGCTATACATTAATACGCTCACGACTGTATATGAATCAATGATTTATCATCATATTTACATTTACACGATGCATAAAAATAGTCTGTTACTGTCTGTTGCTGTATGCTGGTACTGTGAAACGACATTTTTTTATGTTAATTTAGCGATATTATTCAAAATTAACTGAATGCTGTACAGATGATGTACACATATTATTATCTACCTAAAATCTGAACTTACTTATTCAATTGTGATTTCTCTTTCCCAAGAAAAGCCTGATAATATATTACATTGTATATTTTTATACAGGAAACTATACAGGAAACTCGTCATAAACCCAACACTGTGACAGGATTAAAAAATTTTCATTTATGATGGTCTTCATTTTCAGCCTAAATACTAAATGAAATCCAAATCTGAGTCTTATCAAATTATCTTTTTAGGTTGTTTTGTTAAAAATTAAATTTTTATAGTAAAATACAAGACTAATATTAATCCTTAAAAATTTCAAAATTATATTAAAATTATATGGTTAAGGTTTACCGACTACGTTAGGTTTTTATATTATATTAACAAGTTCCAATCTACCAAGTATACAATCTTACTATGTTTAGTTTATATTCACAGTATAAATACAGTGCAAAACTGCCAAAACTGTTTAAAATATTAAACAGTATTATATAATATAATATTTATATTTAATAATAATATTCATTGAATTTATTAAACTAGGATCATTCATTTATTTAAAACTGGTCAAGGTGCATTTAAAAACTGCTAATTTTTAATAAGACTATCGTAACTTACACTTAATCATATAAATATTAACATTTTTAAAATTATATTTTCATAATTTGAAATTATGATTAAAAATATAATTAAAAAAAAAAAAAAAACAATCACTATTTCCTATCGTTATCATTTTTTAAATATTTTATTTTTTCAATGGCAACATAATAATTCCTTAATAGAACTAAGAATTATTCTTTAGAGTATTTCGATAAAAATCGAACTATGAATCAATGGAGTGATATCCCTCAAAATGTTGGTTCGCTACTTCGCTCATCAAAACTTGAAATACTTATACCTAATAATCTACTTATTAAACAAAAGAACAAGAACTTAAAAAATAATAACAATAATATTATATAGTAAAAAATTGTTTGGTTACAACTTGAAATAATTGTTATTATGTAAAACAAAATATATTGTTCTCTGAAATAATAAAAGTGTTTCGTTAAATGAATCACTCCGTATAACTATACTTAAGCATGTTCAATTGATATTCTAAATTTCTAACTCAAAACTTTACAAGATTTGTATGAAATCATGATATAATATTTAGTAACCAATAATACATGTTATGAAACCATATCATTGAAAAACGAATATTAGTTTTCTTGATCCTCTTAGAATCGAATTATATAATAATTTTGATTAATTATATTAACATAAAATTAAATACTATGAAATATAAACCGTTTTTTCATAAATAACATAACTATATAAATTATATTCATATTTTATACATGAAATGTATCATAAAGTTTAAAAATAAATTTAGTTTTAATAAGTCTTAGTAGTTTTTGTGTGATTAAAATTATTTCTACAGAATCTTTGGAGTTTTGAAGACAACTTCATCACCTAATAGTATTTTTAAATCCACTATAGGTACATTATAAAATAGGAGTACAATAAATTCTGATTTTAATTTTCAACTCTAACTTATAACAGTTCTATTATTTTACAGTGTCATCTATACACAGGATTCAAGTTGTTCATTTCCGAAAACTGGCTTAATATTTAGTGTATCTATAAATGACTATAGGTATAACGAGTATTATTGCTATATTAATTCAAATGTGTAGCTCTGAACTACTACTCCGTGCATTATTAATTTAATAAAACATTTTAAATACTTTAAGTAGGTATATTTATTTTTATTTTTATAGCTAGCCATCGAATAACATTAAAATGATTTCACTATTATAATATATACAAGAAATCATCAATATTGAGAGAGTAATACCTAATATTAATGTAATAAAATATGTAACAAAAATGTTTAAATAACATGAATAATTAGTAAACCATCTTTTAAGTTATAGAGAATTATTATTTATTATATCGAATTTGAGATTTTTGGTTCAAGAAACCCGATCAACCAAGAACACCTCGGACACTGGATGCAAATTTAAAGACTTTTAGATTTTAATCAACCACAGCTATTTTCACGAATAAATATTTAAAATAAATATTAAAATGTTGTTGGTAAATAATAAATATTTTAAATTCTATTGGATTGAATAAAAAAAAATTGTGATCGGCTGCAATCCATCCTGTTCTACAGATATTCTAAAGTCTTATATATTTTGTATACAGTCATTGTATGTATGGTAAATTTATTTTAATCGAAAATGCTGATAGTTAATAATTATTTTTACATTACATAATGGTAAATAATGTTCTTATAATTTATTCACCTTTTCCGATCGATAATTATTATTAATATGATTTTTTCAATTAGCTATTAGTAAAAATAATAGCTATTCCCGTGCACTTGGTTGCCTGTATAAAATGTATACGTGTTAAATAAAATTGCCTTATGCTAACATTTAGTGTAAAGCGTGTGGATAAATAATATTTTTGCTATCTGATTTGATGTATTAAAGATGATATTTTTGGCATATAAATTTTACACAGCTGTATCGCCCAGCGTTGTTTTTTTTTTACTATTTGACAGCAGTATTTTTTAAAATTATTTTTTTGTTATTAAACGAACCAAATTCAATTTCCTTTTAATTCTATACCAAAAACCAACAACTTATTAGGTTTCAATAGTTTGAATCAAAAACACTTTTGTGTTTTGAACTAATATACTACATAAAATATTGGGCGAATGTAAGTTCCCACACGGAAAAAATTACACCGATACGTAACTTCCACGCGAAAAAAATTATACCAAACACCAAGGCGGGCAAGTTAACAAATTTTTTGAACTCGTTAAGTTAAGTTATTTTAAAATAATTAAGTTAAGTTATTAAGTTAAAAGTTACTCATATTTTTTTTCGTTAACTCGTTAAGTTAAACGTTATTCTTTGAAAAAAAAAACTTAACTTAGTTTAAAGTTGAATTTTCTAATTTTTAAAATAAAAAATTCCAGACACATAATAATGTTTATTAGATAGTTTTTCTTTATGCACAAGAAAATTACTGGGGAAATTTAAAATGATACATCAAAGTATTAATAACTAGCTATCCAAAAAACCTACTTTTCTAAAAATACCATTCAAAAATTTGCATTATTCTTTGGACTAAAATTAACTAGAAGTTAACACGTTAATCTTAAAAAAAGTAACCTTTTAAGTTAAGTAAAGCTTTCGCAATAAACTAAATTAAATTTGATTTTTTCTATTATTATTATTATTGTTTTAGACCTAGAAAAAATTAAATCGGATTTTTTTTATGCAATACAAAAACAAAACAAATTTTAACCACGCCAATTACGTTTAAGTGACCATTTTTAAGTCTTAATAAAGTTTGTGTTTGGTATAATTTTTTTCCGTGTGGAAACTTACGTATGGGTGTATTTTTTTTCGTGAAGGAATTTACATATGTACTCGCTTACCTGCTATGTTTCGTGTGGTAACTTACTAAACCTCAAAATGTTTACCAAAAATTAATTTTTATCAATAAATATTAAATAATGATTATTGGTATCACGGATGAGAAAAAATTTTTATATGAGTATTTGTTGATTATTTAAAAATTTAATAACTAGATTTGTTATTTATTTTACAGAATCAAAATATAAGCTTAAAACCTGGTCTTAAAAATTCTTAAAAAAAAAAAATTAAATAATCGGAAGAGTAGTTTCAGAGAACAAAATTTCCATTTTCACATTTATATACATAGATATAAATATACTCATATAATATTCAGACTTAAATATTGTTTTCCATTTTTTGTCCTATCATTCAATACTTTTAAAACAAAATATGTATTTATGTCCTTAACACTTTGATTATTTAAGGCGTATTGTGTAAGGGGAAGGTATAACAGGCACATGGTATAGCATAATGCAGCTAAATCTCCGATAAGGTCATAAAATGCAATATGCATTTCGTAACCATATTATGATTTGTCTCTCCATTTATCCAATTTTTGATCTCGCTGCCACGGCATATTTATTTGTATTAAAAATGACCTATTCTTTATACTCACGTTATTGTTACAGACTATAATAACGACCACCTATACTAGGTATTCATAAAATATAGTATTACTTTTTGTTATAAAGTTATTTATAAAAACTCATGCAGAGTAAAAATAAAATTGATCTTATCCTTTTATTAAAAATAAAGCCAAATAAAATAATGTTCAATACTTGTCTACGTCTTCGTGTTATATACTTTGACCGTATTAGTGGAAAGAAATATTAATAGCCCTTTGATGTTTATAAAAATAACAATATATACTCATACGTACATACTTATATATATTAGTTTTTCTTTTAATCATATACAGCTGTCATGCATGGTCTAGTGGTTGATATAAAATATTAATTGGAAAGTAACAGAGCTTTATACGAAAATACTTTTAGTTGAAGTTAGATCCAGATTTTTAATATTATAAAAATTATTTTATTCTTAGAAATGAGCTGAGGTTTCCATATTAGTTAACAATATTACAATCATTATTATTAGTCGGCCGTACCATAATATCCTACCAGACAAGTTATCACCATAAAATATAATAATCTTTCGGAATGTCACTCAACTCGTACGCAGCTTATATTTTTTAATTAATTGGTAAGAGGTTCGTTTTCCATTTAACTTATTTCAGTCTTGTGATGTACTAATAAACCAACTGTTATTTATTATAATATGTACTAGTTTTAATCAGTGTCATGATAATAGGTACGTGTAACTAATAATAATATTATTATTTTTAATTATTTAAAAACAAAAAACAATAGACCATATTATAATATAGCTACCTATTCTGCAGATATTATATGCAGGGAGATTTATCCGTCTCGTTTCGATAATTTTGGTGAAGGATAGTGGTGCGTATGACGTTCAATTTTCTGATAGCATTACAAAAATAATCACAAAATTGAATATTTTTAACTTATCATGACAAAACCAATATCCACATAAAATAATGTAAATATAATATTCTATACAATATATTTTAATTGAAATGTTTCTAAAAGAATAATATATAAATAATTGTTGTAAAATAAACGTGCCACACTTATCTAGACTATGATGGCTCTATGGCGGTATTGTACTAAATGTTATTGTAATACTTATAGGTACGTATTAAACTTCTTGAATAATTTATAGACAAATTTAAAATTCATGTGTAAAGTAGAAGTTTCGCAAGTTTTGATTAATATCTAGATCCTGACGCAGATGGAACAATTTCATAAGACCGGTGATCAATAATTCTTCTACGTCGCATTGTGGATAGAGCACGGCTGAAAAATAATACCACTCTAGGTATAGTACCTATGCATTTGAATGCGTAATATTCAAAGTTCTCCTAATCATTTGTTTATTGTTTTGATCTTGCTGACAAGTAAAAAAAAAAAACAGACGGCGGTGGCGGAATGCATGTATTAGATTTGCTGCGTTCCATACAGACTAGAGAAACTATTGTACTGAAATCTTAATAGTGTCATGGAAAGTAAACAGACAAGGTTGTCTAGATGTCAATGGGCAAAATATCTCAGTGCCTATATTTCATAGTAATAATTCGTGTATTTATTTTTTTTTCACTACGTTGTCTAGCTTAGTGATATACATATTTTTTTTTTTTAAATATTAATATTAATTTTTTCACAACGTATTCAATAAATCGATCGAAACGATTGTCCACTCTGCGTCGTCTCGCATTTCATCCGGTAGACCTATTATTTGTATGCATCTCGGAAAAAAAAATAATACGTATAATATGATATGTATGTATACTATTTTCCAATTAGAGTAACAATAGTCTATCTGACGTCCATCGCCGGTGCTCTAAATCGCATTGTCTAGACTCTAGACTATGCCGATTATGCGGCCGTCACTGACGCAACGTACGCCAATGCAACGTTGGATTATACAATATTGATACACAGAATACAGTGATTTGTTGTTCCGGTTTAATATAATGCATATTATGTTGATTTCGTTTTGTCTAGTGCTTATCTAAAACCATTATATAATAGTGTCTGCTCGCTGAGTTCATTTAAAAATTTATGTACGTGCGGGCATCCAGTGTTGCAGCAGACGTACACGAATTTACATTACGCCGGAGTCAAAAATCATTGTTTTAGACGCTTTTAGCATAACATTATAGCTGTATACCGTTTGCATAGCATTCTATAAGTGTTTTTACTATTGTAGTAACGATATAACAATAAGATTCGATTTTTTGCAGTCACTAACTATTTTAACGATTTGGAGATTAAAAAAAAAAAAAACTTTGTTTTATATTTATAAGACGACAAATCTCTAGGATACACTCCCCAATGGCCCAATCGGTATATACCTATGCATTTACCATGGATTAAGATGGCCTTAAATCTTAGGACAAAAACGAAATCATAACTATATAAAAAAAATTAAATTTTATCTACGAAAACAAACAAACGTCAATTGCATAATACATTATTATTATTTTTATATTCGTACATTCACTTTTATTTTTGGTTTTTTTTTTTAAATAGATTTCAGATTAATATGGGTAATAAATTAAATCAGATTGTGTCTTGGTAAATGGGTATAAGCCAATTTTAGGCCGTTTTCGATTATTACGCTATCTATGAGACGGTTTTTTCGTTTCCTGAAAATTAGTGGTTTTGATTTAAGGGTATTCAATATACCTATTGAATTTTAATCACATGCCGTATAATTATTATATTTATACTAATAGCTTAAAAAAATTCTCATAATGTCTATACTATCTAATTAATTAAACTTGAAAAAAAAATTATACACAGTAAAAATATTTAATTAATATAATATTGTAGGTACCTACACAATTTTGATTATAAACTCAAAAACTACTAATTTGTATTACTTATATTATCTATTATACTTTTATATTTTAATTAAGACTTCTAAACCCATAACTTATTACTAAATTCGTGTTCATCGACTATTTTTACTTATTTATTACGTTCGAAATCAAATTTCATAACTAATGCCTAAATACATAATTTAAGTTTTTACAAAATTTTTAGAAAGTACTATTATAATATGTATGATATACAGATGTAAGTATAAATAACATATTTTTAGATACTTAAAAAATATAACATTAGTTAGAAAACATTTATTTATACCAACATAAAAGAAACTATTTTTTCAGTAGGTATACGGTAAACATTTACATCGTTTAATTTCTAAGGAATAAAATCAATCGGTTAATTATAATAATAATAATGTTAATTTAAATTTAAAATAGTTACCTTACTTTTCAAATTGTAGAAATGCATTTCGTAACAGCTTCTGACGCATTTCCGCTACATGTGTGGTACTACAAACAGAAAACAACTAACTTCGTTTAAAATAAATATAATTTACATGACAATAATTTGGCACAACACTTTTGAATTAATTAAAATTAAAATAAAGCAAATACTTGGACGAGCGACTGCACTTTATCAATTTACGTCATATATATTACCATAAAATTGGAGACTCTTGACATTAGTAGCCGAAGCGTAAATGAGAATTGCATATATGTTTAAAACACGATGCATATTTAATACAGTGACCCGCTTTTAAAAATAAAAATATATAAATGTAAAAAATGATATAAATTATAAATACGCACTTTGAATCTAGGTATATAATAAGAATAAATATTATCAGAAGCATGGCGAGTATGCAATGGGAAGGAAGTGTGATGAACCTTGCAGGGATCCAGTAATCCATTGGCATTATACATTTTTTGTATTTTCTGTTGTTAAATTTATTATGATAACAATTTATTTATGTACACTGAGATTCTTGGGGGTGTCTTATACGAGTTAGGTAACTGAGCAAAAGTGTTGATTGACGCAGTTTGGCAGTTTTAAACTGGTAACTTACTAAACAATGCTTTTATATAATATTTTAATACAAATTCATAAATAATACAATTAATTTAATATAATTAATTATAATATAACTCATTATTCAGCATTTTCACTTCACTACACCATTTAGCTGATAACCAATATTTTCCTAAACGGATCAATATAAATATAAAGTTTAATAACTAATAAGTATTAGACTAAATATTATATTATATAGTATGTATTATAATATATACAACAATTAGTAAAGACTATTGTTCTAAATGTATACATACATATAATATTATAATTTAATAACACTTTTTTGAATTTTTATTTAAACGCATTTTAATTATGATAATTTTGTCTCATAATAGTTACAATATAAATTACACTAAACTATACAATAAACTATTCACAGTAAAAAAAAAGGTGATTCTCGTTTGAAAAAAGTAATTTATTTCACCAAAGAATTTTCCTTAAATATATCTTTTTTTATTTTATACGAAATTTATTCAGTAATTTAAATAATTATAACTTTAATTGTCTAAAAAATATCGAACAATAATATCTGTTTATTAAATATAATAGCAGCGTTTACACATGACGTAATAAAATCACATCATCCGATGTCTCGTTCTAAAATACATTTCTTAAAACATTTTATACTTCTTAAAATATTTGTTATTTTTCTTTACATAAAAATTATTTCGATATAGATATATAAGGGTTATCATTTTAATTAATTAATTATTAAATGAACATATAGGGTTGAGCATGTTTGGTAAATTACCTTGTACCTATATCAACAAGCCAGATTATATATTTATATGTGAAATACGAGTGTTTGGTAGAAAATAATAAATATCCTTGGGTCTTAGGGAATTTGCTTATAGATGCCAACATCCATTAACAATGTTTAGATATTTTGATATTTGTATGATAACGCCTTTCGTAAAGACCAATATGGTTATATATCGTAATAATATGCTTATATACCTATATTTTATTGAAGAAAAATAACAACATGCCATGGTGGTGAATGGTAGGTAACAGAACCCAAACCCCTCCCATCCTAGCTACGCCACTGAACATGTCAACAATATACAACAATAAAGCTATCGGAACTACGCAGAACCGTTGGAAAAATGCACTGTAATCGTTATTGGTTATTGCGTATCCGACGGTTTGTGGGTAGCTGTAATATTGAAGCGCGCAGTACCCTGCAGAGGGTGGACGATCGAAGTCGGCACAATGATCGACATACGACAACGATGATGATGATGATAATAATAATAGTAATAATAATAATAACTGATGATGAGGGTCGTCATCGTCACCGTCATCATCTTCATTCCCACGATGTAGAACGTCCGTTCTGATTTCTCAGAATCGACCACGGTATATATTTTGAGACCGACCCCGACGCCACCTAAGCGAAATGATCCGCGCCAAACTTTTGTGTCTACGTGTTGAATATAATATTTAACAACAATAGTTTCCTTCATCCGCATACAGGACTCGAACTGTTCGATCTTAAAATTACAATTTACTTATTATCGTTATTTTAACACATTTTTGGAACCCAATAAGTATGTTATTGACTTATTGTGTATAATATTGTACATTAATATAAGTTCATAACATACTATATAGAATACTCGAGATTATCGTTAAATTGATGCCAAAAGAATCTAATCGATCGATATTCATCCGGTACGGTTGTTGTTTGGACAAAATATTATATTTTATAATTTGATATTTATACCACTTTTTTGGGTACGCGATAATAACACGTCTTGTCATCCCGAGTACACCGTTATCATAATCGAAATTAATACTACCTGTGGAGCAACGTGGGCAAAGTTTTCATCAGATCTTCCGTTACACAAGCATTTGTCATCTGCCACCGTGAATGCCATTTGTTTGTGGGTACCAAAACCTACATTGATTACTACGCATTTATCTCAATAATATATTATATTTATTGTTTAATCGTCTTTGATACGGCCCCACTATGACGCAAAAGTAAAAAAACAAAGAAGCATATTAGACCAACAATGCTGCATTGTCTGTAATAAAAAAAAAAAATTCGCATAACGTCGCTCAAAAGATCTAGACTAGAATCTAAACTTATTCATAGAAAATTGATATCGTCAGCGTAAACATTATACGTAAAACGCGTTGTAACTGCTGTAAGTTGTCCGTAAGACGGAATTAATTTAATGGCTGCAACGTGAACACACTCGTTGCTCAATCTCATATAATAATACAAAAGTAAATCAGTATAGTTATATGTTTACAGCCTTTTGAATATTTTATGATAGAACTGATAGAGAAATACTGTTTTATAGTAAAAAAATAAATCTTAAGGTATTACGGTCGAATCTAAGAAGTTTAGAAAAAAAGTAAGCTTATGGAAATGTAAGAAATGTTAGTACCCATAACTCACGAGAACATATTTTGACTATAGGAAGTCTTGAATTTTAGTATATGAGATTTTTATTTTTCTTAAATTATTCTTTTGATTGGCATATAATAGTTATAGATTATGATCATACAAATTCATACAATTTAGTTTAGTTACATATACTGAATACTGATATACTATTTACACAAAAACTTTTAAAATGGAATTATATAATCAAAATCTGACTTGGAATAAATATATGCGAGCTCGACTTAAATTCTAACATTCTAAATGTACCTATATTATTATAGGTATGTCAAATATTGAGCTAAATATTGATACTTACTAAGATAAAAATTAAATAGAGCCGTTCGAACATTCTCATTTAGTACTTCTGTTGTAAAATTCAAACAATATTATACACGTGTATTTTACCTAATACATAGGAACTACACATTACACGTTAATATAGCGTATTAGTGTTATTATACATATTATTTTATTGATATTCATGTGTTTAATTACAAAAATAAATAGTAAAACAATGTAATAAACGTATTTAAGCTAAGCAAACAACTACACTAATCATTAATCAATGTAAATGTAAGTATAATTGTTGACTAATGACCTAACTGTAGAGGCCAGAAGCCTTTATAACTAATAAAAAAAATTAAAAAATACAAGATTATAACATGAATAACATCTTGTTTTTAATATCATAAACAGAAAAACAATGAATTCGTGTGCCAAAACAATTAAGTCTAGTATTTATAAAATAAAAATGTACTGCAAAAAAAAAAAAAATTGAAATACCGGAGAAATCGTTCTTCTGTATATTATGTGTCTAGTATACGTCTTCATTACTAAATTTAATTATATCACTGTAATGGTTGTGTTTAATTTTAATTGAATGAAAAACAAGAGTATAAGTCATAAGACGAAAAACGATTTTTAAAGGGTTTATCAGTTTATATTTCTAAAGAAATTGTATTATATATTTATTGCTATTAGTTATGTATTTTTCTATAAGTAATATGATACTTGGTAATTTGAACTATTCTTACCAAAAACAAATATACAAGTATTATATATTATATAATAATAACAATTACGTTGGTTTATACAATATTACTATCTATAGTTATTATTAACTTATAAGTCAATTCTGACGCATTTTGTCGAAAGATATGAATACCTACTTCAGCAATACAAGTTGCTTAAAATTAACCTAAATATTTTTTTAATGTAAATTTTTAAAAGAAAATAACTATGTACGTAATAGTACAATATTTATCAAATCCATAAAAATAATGTTTTTAAATTATAAGATAATAACTAATATTGTTTGAGGATAAATCGTTATTTTACATTTGAACGTCGATGCAATTAATCATAATTTTAACTACAATGTTCAACAACAAAATAAATGAATAAATAAAAAATAATCTATATCTATATTTAATTTTGACTTTTTAAGCCTAGTAATTATAACTTATGAGGAATTTTTCGTTCAACTTTTGAGCATAAAAATAGCTTTTAATATTTATTAAAAAAAAACCAAGTATATTTGGTAAAGTTTTCAAGGAGATATTGTTCATTTTTGAATTAGGTAAAACAAAATAATAAAATCAAATTCGTTCTTATATAAATATAAATATTTATTAGTAATTATTGTGTATTAGTTTTGTCTGATATTAAGGAAAAGTTTCATGAATTTTTATAATTTTGACTCCTAAAGTTTTTAATAAATAACAAAGAAATAAGTACATTATTTTAAAGCCAATACATTAATTTGTCACAGTCTTAAATTTAAAATACAACGATGATGACAACTTTCATTATAAAAAATAAATAATGAGTTTATGTAAATATCGTTTGACTTAAAATTTGTAATTACTGCAATTGCATTGTAATCGTATATATTATTATCTACTATTTTTTCATGTTTATAAAATAAAAAAATAATAATAATTACCAAACTTGGCAAAGATTTAGGTACCTATTGAACTATTACTTAATTGATTTGCAAACTTAATATTCTTTTCTTTTTGTACCTATAAAATATTTGACTGGTGATTTAAAATACCTGCAGGACACCAAAAACTTCAAAATCCTTTAACTAACATGTCCTCGGGAACCATTTATCCCGTCTTAATATTGTAGAAGAAGAAACGTCTATTTACCAATTCGGTGACAAGACTTCGATCACGGAAAAACAAATAATAAAATATACTCATTATACTTACAAAGTAATAGAGGATATAATTCGTTGACCGTTGTTAAATCCACCTGATGGCTGGTCGAATGTTTTGTTGTCTGTACTCTGTTTTATACATACTAGTACAGACTACAGACTCATAAATAAATGTATGTACCTATATCGGATTCCTATAATTTAGTATATGTATGTGCGTATTATACAACCTGTATGATTGTATATATTTTGTTAATACTGTGGATAATACTTGTCGTTGCATACGTAACAAGGTACACATTAATTTATAGGTAAACAATATTTATATTTACCTTTTCAAAATGTGTATAATCTTTTATCTGCTCAAAATGAATTGTAATCTGTAAATCATGATAATCAGATAATCAATTACAAGTTAATAGCCTTGTAATTATTGAAGCTGATGACATAATAATTAGAAAATAAAAATATTTACATTTAATTTAAAAATTAATTATTAAATGGTTTAGATATCATTTCATCATAATTGTTTTGTTCATTTTCCAATTAATCGATTTTCATGTCTACGAGTATTTATAAGTTCATAAAAATTTAACAGCGATGGTCAAGATATACACTTCGCAATGGCGTGTTAAAAAATATGATATGTTGTACGGATGTATATTTTTCTTGTTTAGTCCTTTGTAAATTGTAACACGGTTATAAATTCTATATAAATAAGTAATTTGCTTAATAATTATCGTTTATGATTAAAAATATCGACCCATTAATATATTATTTCATAAGAAAGTGGAAAACAAAGAGAATACGACAAAAAGTATTTTATGTGCAAATGGCCAATCACTGACCATCGTGGTGTATCGTGTAGGTATCTGTGAAATTAATTAACTTAAATAATAATATTATTATGATTGATCGGGTATTAGTGCCTTACCATTATTTAATTTTACATATTTCAGATCAATTAATAACTTAAAACTTACCGAACATAAAGAATTACTGACAATAAATGTCACTTTTTACTAAATACTAGTTTGAATAATTAAACTTAAGCATTAATAATAACACATTAATTAGTGTTAAGTTAATTTTAACTTAAACATATTTAACAATATATACTATGTATCTATGTACTATCAAAAGGAAAAAAATGTATGCATTGTCAAATACATACGGTGTTACATAAAATTATGTTAAATCGTGAAAACATTATATTTAAATTACCTAAAAATATTTTTCTTATAAATTATTTAAAAATAATATTATTTTTCAGCTAACAAACAAAATTAAATAGTTATAAACCTTCTTTGATTGTGTAGCCTATCGTGTAAAAATGCATTTATTCTATTTAGATATTTAAAATTTAAATTTAACGTTCTATTCAATATAAATTAAATAGGTATACTGAAGTTTGTTCAAACACTCTTATTTAATTTAAACATAATAGGTAATGACTTATTGATTAAAAAATGATAGTATTTTAATATTATAAAGGTAATACATTATTATAATCATATTATTTAAATAAGTGAAAATTGAAATATTATAGTGCGTAATAGTTATAATATTAATTGCATCATAAATGTTCAATAATGAATATGTAATGGTACATTCACAATTACCGGTTATTTTACGTTTTATGTTAGACGAAAAATTGGGAATTCTATTAATTCACAACTAGCATGCAATAGTTGTTAACGAATTTGACAAGTAGCCAAATTATTAATATATAATATAAATGTTTCTATGCATATTATGTCATTGACAGGTACCTACACCAATACTCGTGCGTTTCCTTTTTGATCAAAAGTTTTCAAAAAACAACCAAGTGACAAATAATTGTACATAAGTACGCTATTCTTTCCACGTAACAAGTATATTGATAAGTGGCAAACAATAACTCTGAAGTATACCAATCATGGGAACCCAAGTATTAAGAACCCTAAGTACTTAAATGATATAGAAATATTAAATAAGACTCTTTCGGACGGCACGCGTTATTGTAGTACTACGGAATTCAACTAAATATAAATATATTCAATCAGTCGTCGTTATTGTTATTTCATATCATATATTATCTTGTGTAGGTGGTGTGTCTGTATATGTGTACACACCGTGTCACTCAATATTTTCTACGAGTAGGACGTTTTTTCGAACGTTCCACCGCGATCTAGACGACGGCGATTGACGACCTATTCTCAAGCCTGCGAGCTGCAGCAACGTCTTTATTTTTGACGTTATATCCGAGAAACGAAAGGAAACCGATCGGATGGCAGTTCGTGCGGGCGTGAGGTTAAGACCAGAGAACTGGAGTAAAAAACAATGTCCCCATGATACGAAATCGGTAGTCGGGTAAAAATAACGTACCGGGTAGTCGCAGAGGCGGAAAGAAACAAATTAAATACTTTGACAGCAGCACACGACCCGTTACTATACGGGGGACTGAAAAGAGACGAAAAAAATGTCTTAAAAACATATTTTCAGAACACGGTTTGTGTTCCGTGGGAAGGTCTGCGAAAGGCGAGACTGGACCGCTACCACCGCGGGGACAATATAATATCATATTATTATTATTATTATTATTATTATTATAGTCTTTCGCCGAAAAATAAATCAAAACACGCACTCGGACACATCGCATACACACACACACACAGACACACACCCGCCGAGGACGTATATCCCCTGGTCCAAAGGGAGAGTCTGCGACGAGCGACAGAGAGAACGATCCATTGTCGCGCGTATTGCAACTCACACGCATCCCATAATAATAATAACATGTATATGTGATCCTCCGCCGTCTAGACGATTAAATGGTATTTTTCGCCTTTTTATTTTCATACCGATCGTACCGCATTTATACATCGGATACGCACACCACACGTGTGCCGTTTGCTCCATTACACACACACATATATATATATATATATAGGTACGTGTAAAACGTATTGTTGTACACGCGCACGCGCACGAGCGCAACAAACATGCACATTATAACGCATTTATTATCAAATATATATATATAATATATTTATTTGTGTGTGCGTATAAATCCGATCGGTCTGCGCCGCGGCCGAGGCACGCCGACGACAGACGCGTTATTCGCGGACACCCCGAAAATTCCAAACGCTTATAATAATATTATTATTATTATTGTGGCAGACCGGCACGCCGCCGGCGCGTAGTATTGTCGTTATAATAGCGCCCGCCAGACAGACAGACAGAGACGGTAGCCGAGTGAAACGAGAGAGAGGAGATGGAACGAGTGAGAGACGGAGATAATAATAATTCGTCATCCGCACACGATGTGTAGTAGGTTTCCATTTTTATCCGAAAAACCTTTTTAGTTTTCGCGCCCGCGCGCATTGTGTGTGAGAAAACGTATCGCCGTTTTGCCCACAATGAATGCGCGTCTGTGCGGTATGCGCCGCGCAGTTACCGAGAAATCGAAAATTCTCGGAAACCTGCATCGCGTACCTGCAGGCTGCAGACGCCACTGCACCGACGCAGCAACATCAGATGCGCCGAAATAATAATTAATAACGATAGTCGGCGGCGGCGGCGGCGGCGGCGGTGGCTGTGGCGACGACCACCTTCGGAGAAAAACGTTTTCATCTCGTCCGGGGCACCTCCCCGCGGTGTATATATAATATAAATAACACGTACAATAATAATATAATAATGTGCACAAACCCCGCCGGTGGCGGCGGCGGCGGCGGCGCTGTCACGACGCCCGTTTAGTAAAAATGTTGTGATCCCTTTCATTTATAATAAATATTTATTGTTATTGTCTTTTTCGCGTTTTTCCGCCCTCCATTCACAGAAAGCAGAAAAAAAAACACATATACACTCGCACGCGGTTCTCATTGTATTACATATCATAGTCGGCCCGGCGGCGTGCCGCGCATACCGTCGCACATATACGAACGAGAGAATACACAATAATACACCTATATAGTATATATGCGCACCATATACGCGGTATATAGGTACGCACACGCTCATTGACGGCGGAAACGCTCAAGGTTGGTCCCGCGCACGAGACTAGGTCGAAACCCGAAATAATAATATTATAATATACCCGGCGTTTTTAAATAATGGATGTAACGCGCGCGAATATTACCATCGTTTCCGGCTTCGAAAATAAAACAACGCGCGCGGTTCACGTAACTATAATAATATTATAATATATAATATAATATAGGTATCATGTCGCGCGTAATGTGGATTTCCGTTCGATTGCAATCGGTTTTCATTTTTTTTTCCTCTTCCCGTCGTTTTCTATTCCTGTTCTCAATGGTGCTATACGATATGTACTATACCTAATATATATATATATATTGTGATTATGTACGTTCAATAATATATTACGGAATAGGTATATACGTCGGTGTCGGGACGCCACGCGAAAATAGTCGTCAAAAATATTCAAATTCAATGCAACGCGCGTTATCGTAACCCCATATACAATACACTACATATTATTAAAATGAAAAATTAAATTGCCGATATCCGAACCCGAGTTTAATGGACGTGGGTAGTATACTATAACTATATTTTACGGATCGCGCGTGAACGATTCAAAATGTCCACGCTCTATTAATGATAATCCTAACCAGCCGACCGTATAATATATTTTTTATCTTATCGTACTATAATGTACCTACGGTAAAAAAATTTCATTCATAAAAACCGTGCGTGGTCCATTAGCATAAAAATGCGTGTATCTATAGTATACGCGGCACCGTGTTTGCCACAAATTCGACACCCAATTCATTCAAATCTCCCGCAATGACGTCATTGGCGTTTTTCGGCGGCGGGCGAGTTATTTTCGACGCTAAATCGATGCACACGTCAAATACGAGATCGACGGTAAACCACGTCGTGTCCGGTTCGAATGCTCAGTCGAATAATTCTTATGTTAAATTCATTTATTTATTTCCATTATTATATAGTGTGTATGTAATTGTACTGGAATTCACGCTACGCGTATAGACTGATGTAAAAACCCTTTGCATTTTGTTTTTTTTTTTTTTGTTACATAATACGTAAATGCTGAATAAGAAAATAAATATTTTATATGAAAATTCTCGCAATCTAAAATAACCGGTAGGTAAATAGAATGATTTAAAATGTTTGTCTTGATGTAGTTTATGTAGCACCTTCTTACCTAAACTAATATACCTAAAAATATATGTTAATTTATAACACAAATTTGAATGACAATTTATAGCTAAAAAATGAGAGTTTATGAAATTAAAAATTTAATTTGATTTGATTTGATTTTAACCTATCAAACCTTTCTTCAACTTAAGAACAATTTACAATAATATAAAACACTCCATGATGTCAATTTCAGCCTTCGTCTAATTGCCTCTGCGATTAGAGACTGTTTTTACAGAAGTCACAATTTGTCTTTAAAAAATGAAAACAACAATCAATTTGAATTTTTAAGATTATCAATAAATAGGTATTTAAAAATTAATTATCTAATTTTCACACAATATGAAGACGTGGGTGCAAAAATTTTACTAATTATTAGTAAACGTTCGTTATTTTTTTCCTGAACTTTTTTGATAGCGTGTTGTGAACTATAGTAATATACTTTCTAGTTTTTAAATTCTGTTAAATTGTTACTGTAGTATATTTAATTATTAAGAGGACTTCGTACCTGCATTTGTTGTCTCCATCTTACATACTTACGACATGGTAAATTTTCATTCACCAGTTTTATTAATATGCTATTAGTTTTGTAACTAGAGTGAATAACCGATCTTTTAAGTAAAAACATTATCCGATTTCTCTCCATGGTTTTTTAAAATATTTTACATTGTCATACCTCACTTAAAAATTAAAATATTGTAAAAAACTAAAAAAAAAACCATAGAGAGAATACAAACAATGTTCTTGCCTAAAAATTAGATAATAGATCAATTCACTCTATGGTCAAAACTAATAGCACACTAATAAAATTATTAAGAGTTTTTTTTTTTTTTTTTTGAATGAAAATTTACCATGTCGTACATGTGTAAGACGGAGAAAAACATATGTGGGTAAAACGTCCCCTTAAGAATTCCAAAAAGTAATAACATTTTTATTATGTATTTAATACACGATCATCATTCATCTAGTCTTCAAGTAGTACTATATTACATAATTACATCAACTACTTGCTTTAGAGGATGACAGCGCAGTATATATTTTATCTCTCAGACCCACGCGCGGAATATAGATAAAACGTATTCAAGTAAACCATTAACATATAACATTTGTTATACCTATAACAAAAATTATTGAAAATTATGTAGTCTATAGGGTTATATTTATATTATTAAAGGCTTCATATTCAATTTAAAATTAAGAAAAAATGTGTAGTTTTAAATGGATATTCGTATATTACGTTGTTTTGAGACAGACAATATTCATACAAATTAATACATTATACCCTCTTATGTATTATTCTTTATACTTTTTATACCTAATAGTGGATTTTATTTTAAGCTTACCCAAAAACAAATTAATATTTTGCGTGAATGCATTTAATGTACGTTGCGCGTAAACTAGAGAAAGAAAATAAACAATGCACTGTTATTCCTCTTAATTGATATAATTTTATAGAATATTGATCGTTAAAATACCAAGATAGACACTATCTTAATAACGCTGATTAATGATTTTGATGCAACATATGAATTTTTATAAGCATAAATGTATAACATAATATAACATATTACAAAACATCAGTATAAGCAGGTATTTTAACTATTTCTTTTAATGAATATTTAAAAGAAACTCATTAAGTTATTTGAAATTTTACAAATTATAACATAATATTTTAAGACTGTTGTATTTGAAACAAACTTATAATTATAAAATTATTATTTTAAATTTTATATCTATAAGCAAGACATACGTAACTACGTAAGTTATATTATGTTCCCGGGCCTCAAATAAAGAGATAATTTAAATTATGAATTTATCAGGTTGATAATCGTTTTATATATCCGCATTTTAGTCCATTATATGTATATTAGGCCTACCTATCTTATAGTGGTACTTAATATTATTATCTATAGGCTTTATACACCCAAAACTTACGTAATATATAATATATACATTATACATATCTAATATAGTTATGTAAGGTGTATACCTCATAGAGCATTTACAAATGAAGTATATTTTAATGTATTGTTCTTCGTTCATACTTATATTTATGTATTTAGAGTATACTATTCTTAGTTTCCATTTTTTACAATCATAAATTTAATAAAAAAATTTTGTGGTTTATTAAAATTAATTTTTGATATGATAAAATCGAAACTCAAAAAATATAAGTACATAATATTTATACATATTTAATGAATGAATATTGAATATAATACTAAAAATATAACTAATTTATGCCATTTTAACTAAAATACTTTACCTATATCATATTTATTATAAAATTTAATAATTATTCAACATAATATATTTATTCATACTAAAGTTTATCAATAGGTATTAATTAATAATACAATTTCTCGAAATTTCAGTATATTCAAAATATTGTATCATATTAGAATAGATAAAAATATTAAAAACTAGTTACGATTTAGTTTGAATAATGTATTTGAACAATAAGAAATTGAATTGAAGTACCTATAACAAAACAGCTTCACGAATAATTGACTATTGTAGCAGTGACAAGTTAACCTACAGGAACATAAAATGCATATTTTATTCAAATATTTAAATATTTGTAATAAGTAAGTTTTCTGCGTTTTATTGATTATTTCTTGTTAATCATTATTTTGTTGAGACCTATTAAGATAGTTTGATATTTTATCAATTAAGAAGTTTTTTGCTATATTGAAAAAATGTAAGATATTTTTATTCGAATTGAATTGAATTTATTACTATGACATTTAAGTATCTTAATTTATTTAAAATTCTGATTATATTGGTTTTACAATGATGTGTATTTTTTTGTGTATACACCAAAAAATGTCGAAAAATTCTTCAATTTAAAACTTTAGGAGTGGTTTCAGATGGAAAATTGAATATCCTTGGTGCATGCTTAAGTAAGAAGTTTCCAGCAGCTTTCAAAAAAATAGGGTAAAACATCAAAAAAGTGACAAAAAATCAGTTTTCGGTAAAATTGATTTTTTTTAGTTGTAACTCAAAAATGAATTTTAATACCCTTTATACTCTTAAAAATCTAAATACTTGAAATTCTCACTAATTTTTTATATTATCGTTATTTTATAAACAGGTAAATTAAAAATAAAATATTTTGGCTTTTGTGCATTTATAGATAGCTGAAGTTTTTGATTTTTCCCTAGTATTTTTTTTGAAGTGTCGATAAAAAAAAAATCAAATACCGTTAATCACAATTTTTTTTATAAACGTTTAAAGTTTAAATTTTTACGAATTTTATCAAAATCATGAAAATTCATAAAATGTTTAGTACTTATATCTAATGTTAAAATATTCAACAGAAAGTTTTCCATTAGTTTTTCTTCAAATAAAATATAAGTAATTAGCTATAAGTATATATAGAGAAAATTCAAGCGTCATTATAGAAAAAAATGTTATGAACGTCTGAATTTTAATTTTTTACGAAATCGCGTAACAATAACGATTTATCCTTAAACGATTTTAAATATTTGTTATTATTCAAGAAGTATTAAGTATTTTCTGTACATGATTTAATTTTGGGGTATGCAGATCATTAAAACATAAACCACCTTTTTCACCACCAACCGAAAAATATATCCAAGGCTGAAAAATCATCTCCATTCAGAATCGTTTTTCGTATACAATGAAACCTTTCATTTTTTTTTTTTTTTGCTATTAATTACCTTATTAATATATTTTACACATAAACTCAACAGTTATAACTATATTGTCAGCTGTCTGATTAGCAACAGTGTTTTTTTTTTTTGTATAGTTAGAACTATATTATTTAGGCAGTTTCGTAGTTTGTATATAATAATTGTAATATTATTTTAATCATCAATTGCAATCATCAATGCATGGATTTATTACATAAATACATTACAATATCCACAGAGGCAACCATGAGTAAAAGAAAACACAAATACAACAACCAAAAGAATGTCAACGAACACTAAACTTGTCGTTACTTGTGTGTGATAAATTTTAGACGGAGGGCGCACTCATAATATTAATAAAAACATGATTTAAACTCCAGTAGACTACCTATACATGGTTTACGTGTTATTATTTAACGCACCGTGACCGGTATTTCATTGAAACTGAATTGAAGAAGACGAAACTCTACACCCGCTCTACATCCTTTTGCCGACGTGCGTATATTGTTGTTTTCGCGTGACAATACGCGATTCACATTATATACATTATTATAATATAAATAATGTCTCGCCAATATAATAATAATAATAACATTATTATAATAAATAATAATATATTATCGTCATCGCGTGTCTGGTGTCTCGTCGCTCGGTATCCAGGCGTCTGGTCGAATAATTGAGGGAAATTTTTTTCGACACATCTCGAAACCGCCAACTCGATAAGAACACGGCAGCGACAGTGGCGGCATGTGGTCTACTCGGACGGGTGGGTGAATGAAGCGCGGCGGGCACGATGTACTGGAGACTCGGAGTCGTCGTCACCACCGTCTCCTTCGTCCTGATTAATTATTGAAAAATAAGGTATTCGCCTTATCAGCAAAACGAACACACGTAGCGTTGCAAAAATACGACATCACATATACCGCATATTATTATCGTTGTACCTAATTGTAAACGTTTTTGTATTTAATTTAACGTACATACAGTTATAAATTTCAGTTGGCGAGGTAGCACCTGCCCTGCGACCGGTAACTTACGGTGGGAACATTTTGTACAATAATGTTTATAGTTTGGATAGTAAATCTTAGCGTGTTCAGAACGTCATATTTATTCGTTTTAATTTAAGATTAAAAGCGTTGAATGCCTAATGCAATTTATTAATTTTTACAGTATTCTATGACAAAATTCAGTTATATATCTAATATTATATTGTTTTGTAGCGTTAGCCTTAGTACAGATAATGGAGACCAAACTATGAAATCTTTTGACAACGTGAAATTTTACTCTAGTTCTCTTATTTAATCTTCTTCTAATACCAGATCTGATATTTTTCCATTTGTAGGGGTTGTTTTAATTTTTCAGTAAATCGTATTATATATATAAAAATAGAAACTATACTTGGGTCGTCTACTAGTTCTTATAGTTTTTATTTTAAATGACAATGTACACAATTTAAATTTAAGGAATTATTAATAAAATACATAAAAAGTATTTTTTTTTCCACTCATTATTTTACTGGTAGGTATACCTACTACAACCAACATAGACACTTATATACCTATATATCTATGTGTGCTCCTATTATAAATGTATTGAGTTTTGATTTTAGAAAATTAAATAAGTTACATAATATGTATATTACCTGTAAAATATATAAAAAATACAATCACCGAAAATAAACTACACTTGTGATTAATGAGAAAATAGACGTCATGTTCAATAAATTTGAACATTATTGTACCATAGTTCCACGCACCTCATCGGTGAATGATTGAAATTGAATCTACTGAATGGGCTGTAGCCTCTAAACAGTTTTTGAATGTATATCAATAACACTATCATTATGATAATAATAATAATATATGGGTAACTACAGCAGCACAGCAGTAAAGAAAAAGATGCAATATCGGATTAATGGAAGTAGTATAAGACAGAGGAGAAGAAGAATAAGGCAGGAATGAGAGTTAGAAGAAAAAGAGGAGGAGAAAATAGAAGAAAAATAAGAAGAAGAATAAGAAGAGGAGAAGAAGAAACAAATCAAGTAAAAAGAAGAAGGAAGTGTGGCGTGGCGCGGCGCGTAGGTATACGTGACGTAGAGACGCGCGCCGCCGCCGGGTCCAAGGGTGGTGGTGCGACGGCGGCGGGGGCGGCGGCGCGGTGTATAAATGTAAACACTAAACACACGGATTTTACACACGCACGTCAATGCTCTCGCGCTCACGGGGTACACAACCCAGCCGCTACACTCACGCGTCTTCTAACGACAACGACGACGACGACGACGACGACGACGCGAAGCGCCAGAACGACGTCAAGTGCCAGAACGACGTGTGCAATCGCCTAAGCCGCACGGACAGCGACACATTAACCACTACAATAAAACATTAGTGTTTGTGTATTTTTTCTGTATTTTTCGGTTTCGATTCTATCGCGTCTTCGTTTACCGGTGTGCGCTTAGCCACCCCGAGCCATAAGCTCCCTCGAGACTTCACCGCACGATTTTTTTGCAAACGACAAATTTTCAATCAATTTTTCACACTATCTCACCCTCGCAAACCCACTGCTGCGGTAGAAGATTTTATAGTGATATTTCGATAATACATATTATTGTATTGTCCGGCGACATAAATTATAAACACCACCGTCGTATAACATAACACGTCGACGACGGTCATATTCATAACCGCCATAATGATGCTGACACCACGGTTACTTGTCACCATAGCCGTGCTGTGGCTGATCACTGTCACGGTGCAGTCCAGGCCCACCTCCGATTCCGGGGAACCGGAACTAGACGAGTCCGCGGAACCTTCAGTCGATCCCTCGGTCCTAATGGTGCCGGCACGCGTGCTCACCGACCCGGAATCGCCGTTTGGCAAGATGTTGCGCGATCGACTGCGTACCATGTCCGATCACGACCTGTCCGTCCTGGAATCAAATCTGCAGACCGGAACCAAAACTACAGACCACTTGGAAGACCAGGATATGATGATGGGGGATATGCCGTCGGTGGACGATCCGCAAGACTCGTCGTCTCCGGCTCCTTCGCTTGGACTAGTCACAGTGACGCCGGACGATTACACCGACGAGTTTTCGCGCAGAGAAAGGTAATAATATAACACAGCTATATACTATACTATAGTTAAGCATATAAATACAGCAGGTTTTACTGGGGTAGTTTTCACGGGTGGTTAACGGGTTAACGCACGTGATCCAAAATTCGAAATATTTATTACACTTCTACTATGGGTTCGTACCATTGATATCTTGATATCGTAATTGCTGCAGTTATATGGTTACAAAAAGATTTATATGCCTATTTACACCCGCAGTGCTAGATTATTTAGCGATAATGCAAGGGAGTGCATTTGTAATGGATATTTTTTAGGGGCATTATAGATATTTAAAAGTAAAATTTTTCTGCCTAGTATCAATGATCGATAATACTGGTTTTTTTTATAAAAGGCCTCCAATATTATATAGTAGTCTCACCCTGAACCTAGATTTAGCTCTGGCGATTTATTTCCTTGAAACATCTTATTCACTATCGTCCGACCGACTATATTTCGTATTCTATGAATAGAATATTATAACTATATTTACGACCCAAATCCCACGTGTAGGTATACACGCTTTAGGTGGTTCAATTTTATCATTATAGTTAATATGTTTATTGGCGTATTACCAGTATACCGTCACATCACCCTCGTGTTTGTCACGTTGATGGAATCAAACTTCATCTAATGCGACAGCTTACGTTTATTTAAAATATTGTGTTTGCGTCAATTAAAAAAAAAACTGAAACGCAGCCGAGAATTTACACGGCTTAGTTTTCGGTTTGCCGCAAACACACCGAGTTTAATCATACTTGAGCCCATATGTACATCGGACACACTAAATTTAGAGCAAAACCTCTCTGGGCGTGTCCAGACAATCGCGTGAAAAAAAAAACAACTTAATTCGATAGGAGTAAAAAAAAAATATATATAAAGGGAAAATGCGCATAATATACATACATAAATAAACGTTGGACAGTCAACAAAAATGAATCACAGTTGTGTACTTATATCACTACAAAGCAAACATAATATATTTCTATATTTCTTTTAAAATAACGTAATTTTCCAATGTCATTAACTTCATCTTAATTCGAAAAAACTCTACCAACCAGAATATCATATTAGCTCCTAAAAATAAAATTGAATACAAATATTGTATTATACCTTTTACACATTAAATAGAAAATCTAACCTTAGCCAGTAATCTCTGAAGAAATATTAAATACGAAAATTCAAATTCGAAAATGTATAGAATATTTAGCTGAGTAGAGAAAATATGTAAAATATTAAACATATTATCATCATCATCATTATTATTATTTAATAAATATGCTCAATAATTTCCATAGATCTAGTAACCAATATACCAATATTTCAAGACAATTTAACTATATATTTATTATTAATGTTATTATACATTCAAAACATATTATGATAATCAATTTAATAATATAGAATATAAAAGGGTTATTTTGTTCCAGTTTTAAAATCATAATATTATATTAAGTTATTTACATTTACTTAATTATTAATAATTTTCATAAAAACTCAAAATAATCTTATATAACAGAGATTATGATATCGATGATTAATTAATTTTTAAAAACAATTTTCATGTAATTTTATGTAATTATTTATAAAATATTTTTATTTTTTTGTCTGCAAACACAATTATCTTAATATGTGAAAAATAAAATAACGCCACTAGGTGTTAAACATTTACAAATATATGTATCAACCAAACTAAAATGAATTATGTAATTGTAATTTAAATGGAAACTCGTAAATTAATTCTACCTAAAACATCCGGATCAGCAACGTTGTTATTTTTAAGTTTGTGCATTATTCATTAATAATTGAATGTCTGGTTGATACCCAAAATCGATTTCCGTTACAGCACAATCTTATGGAATATCTAATTTACCGATTTCCAAATCATAAGATATCAAAAAATATTCAAATTTTCTAGTTATCCAAAAAAAAAAACTGTATAGTTATTATTATTACAGAAGGATAAAAATATTAATGTATTATTGTAATAGTTATATACCTATTTTTATAATGAATATACTAAGTACATATTATATAATTACAAGATCAGAGATAATTAATTTATAAACAATAGGCGCAATATAAAAAATGTTCCATTTTTTAAGTAAACACAAAAAACTAGTAAAAATAAATGTGGACGGATAAATTAAAGTTGTTAAAACTCCAACTTAAGCGAAATTTATTTTTATTTTATTTTTTAATGAGACCCCAGACGCCCAGACGCTCTCTAAATTACAAAATGTTGGGTACTTGTACAGTGTACAGTGTACAGTGTACATCGTACAGGTAATGTTTGACGATTACGCGTGTATACGATTTAATTTTTTTTTCGTCTCGGCTTCTTAATTTATTCGTCTGGACCATTATGTTTTTATTTATTTTGAACCGAAATTTAGGGGGAAATGCACTTGACGACTGCATTTCCAGACAGATTTTAATGCGTCTGCTCGGACGTTTTTTAAACGATTACAGGTTTTGTTGGTTTCGGTTTTTATTTTTCGTTTTTGGTTTCGTTTGTGACCCGGTTAATAAATCGAGACAAAAAATAAAAATAAAAAAACCTAAAGTACACGCAAGTAAAGAGGTGCATTTACAATAAATCTGACTTGTTCTCTTGGCCGGTAATTGCGCGACGATCTCGGTTTAATGGGATCCGTCTACATCTCGGTCTCCGGCCTTGGGTCCCAGACAGAGCTTAAAACGTGACCATTAATATTTCATATCTGATTTATATTTGCTCACGGAGTTTAATAATTTTTCGCGTCATATTGTACTAACACTGTTAAAATATTTGGGGTTGGAAATTATCATAAACAAAAATGATATTTTATCGTTCACATAACACTTGCATTTATTTTTAATTTAATCGTTTATACTCCAATGAAATTTATTTATTCACAGCCCTGAGTCTGCAGATCCTGAGGTCAGGTATGTTGATTCATCAACGTCGTAAGTGTGCGTGTGTTTGTGATAGTATTTATTTTCTCCTATAACCCGATGTTTTGTGTTTATTATAATCAACCGTAGCTAGTGTACTATTATTGTTATTAACACGTAATATAATTACCTGTATGCTATCATTTCCGTTGTTGTTTTATCGATTGCATAAAACCAAAACACTGTTTAATGCATATCTCGCTTTGTTATTGTAGTGATAAAAATCTCAGAATTGAAACCATTCAAAATCAGATGATAAACTTTATGGGGACAAGGTTTCCTCAAATACTCTCGCCAAGTCCAATGATGAAGACGGGTCCGAATCCAGTAATACCTATTCAACAAAGAGATGCCATAAGAGTATTTTACAACAACTTAAATAAATTTCCAACCTATCCTTCTGATACGTATATTGAAAAAACGCAAAGCTTCTATCCTACTTGTAAGTTAAAATTTTATGTAAAATTTTTGATTTGGTACTTTAAACCAGCACAGTATGACATGTGACATTATATGTTGTGGTTTAAACTATACGCAGGTGAATTACCAAAGCACACAAGTGAAGGCGTCTGGAATACAAAGGAATCAATGAATTTAATGTTTAACATTAGTTTACCCAAATCGTCTAAGGGAATATCAATAAACGTTAACATGGCTAGACTCAGACTCTACAAACAATTCGTAGCTTGTTATTCACAATCGAGTAATGAGGTATGTGCTCATAGATTTCATTATTATTTTTATTGTTATTTTATAGCTAAATGTTTTAATTTTCTAATCTCTTTATATACAGACCGATGATTCTCAAGCATGCCCACAGACATTTTATGTAGAAACTATGAAACAATCCAGCACTAATTTGTCTACAGCTGGTGTAGTACCGCTAATAATGGACGAGAGACAAATTCGCGTATCAGTTTATGCGTACACCAGATCACTTAAGAGGAAGAGAGGTAAAACAATTTAATGAGTATATTTTAATATTTTAAATTACTTTTAAACTAACGAAATTCATTATTTAGCAGTAAAGAGGAAATTGTTGGATAGTCGTATGGTGCCATATTACAGTGAGAAATGGACAGAATGGAACATTCGTAATGCAGTAAAGATTTGGCATAAGAACCCAGTTCGTAATTACGGAATCAGTATTGAAGTTGAAGATGAAGATGGCAACTTGCTGCCGGTCAGCAAATTTTTCAGACCCATGAATTGCTCGGGCGACGCTCAAATGAGTAATAATTTATTTATTCTCCCATTATAATAATAATTAGCGAACCAAAAATGTATACTATATTAATTTTATAATAAGCATTTTACTATCAAAAAATTGTTAGTGAATACAATATATAAATATATATGAGAACTAAACTAATTTCCTCAAAAGATTTATGTTTTTCGAAAAAAATATATATATACGAATAACTGTGCTCATTGTGTTAGCTATAATTGTGCAGCTCAACACAACCATAATAGTATGATACTCGCATTCACACTGATAGCGTCTTGTCTATATGTAATTTTATTTAATGATTATTTTCTGAAATGTTATAGTAATTCCGAAGCCGGTACCTGGGTTCATAATGGAGGCAGTGCACAACGGTTACTCGGACACCGTCACGACTAACAACAGTAACGCCAACACGGTCGACGCGTTCGCGCTCAGCTTCAATATGCACCGGTATCCGATAATGGACGTTACCACGGTAGAAATGCCTGAATCGGAGGTGAACAACGCTATGCTTTACCAGTACGCGAAGAACGCGTTTGAACAGGTGGGCGACAGTGGCACGGCGGCCTACTTACCCGAGGAGCAGGAAGACCAGGGTAACCAGCATCGGATCCGGCACGGTAGCCGGCAGCACCGGAACAACGGAACCATACCCGGAAGTCTGTCCAGAGATGGCCACGAGCTCCGCGATCAGATCATCCCGCAAGGCGTAGTCCAACTGCACAAACCATCGACCACCGAGAGCCCGGACAACAGATAATTATGGCGGAATTGGTCGATGATCAACTGCTGACACGTCGAATCATAATATATTATACGTGTGCACAGTGTGTTTTCAAAACATCTATTTTAGGCTCGTCGGTGCAAATAAGATGATAGCTGGCTTGGGTAAATTTTAACCACTGCTACAAACAAACAATTATTTAACAGTAATCTTGAACCGCCTACCATCCTAAAAAATAGTAATTTGCGCTATTTTAATTTTGTAACTTATTAGATATATTTAATTTATTTTAAAACCATATTTTTTTAAATAGTATATAAATTGTTAAAGCCCAAAAACTGCCCCAATAATTGGATAAAATATTGTCTGCTTACGATTGAAAAACATTACTCTATATCCATGTACTCGTATAACACATAATCTAATATAAACACATCAATATAATATGATACATGTGCAATTCCACTTTTTGGCCTATTAAAACCATTAATTTATGTAATAAACATCAATTAAGCAACCGATAGATCAATAATGTTTAGGTGTAAAAAACACATTTTCGAGCCCTGTCCGTTTTGACCTAAGTCCGTATATGACAAACACACACACACGTTTCTTTTTATACATAGCATAAACACTTCAAACCCAATGATAGATTTTTTTTTCGTGTTATATATTATTATATTGTTGAGGTGGAGGGACATAATATTATTTATTGATGTATGTACATACGTGTACGTATAGTGTGTCGATTGGAAAATAGATTTAGTATAACTTTAATTTATATTATTATTATTATTTTTACTACTATTATAATTGTACTAACACTATGTAAAATGTTCCTATAGTTTTTATAATTAGTGACGACCAATATAAAATCAGTTATGTTTTAATTTCGTAGTCGACCTATATCAACAAATTAGATATTTAATTTGTTAAAATCTTGACTACGCCATCAGTGAAATAGAAAAATACAATAACAGCAATAAAAATTAATACTCCCCGCACCATTAACATTGTTGTAATAATCCATGCCTCGATCGTACACATTATTCGTTAGGTACCTACATATTATTATTATTAAATTATTCAATTTATTTTAGTAATTTATTACATTTTGTTAAAATATTAATTTATTTCATACAGACTAAGCGACGTACGTATTTTTCTTTTTTTATGAACAATAGGTATTTATTATATTATTTACCGGTACCCACTAAGTACCCCTAATTACGTGTTATGTTTGTTAATGCGCAATATATTATTCATCTTATCTAGAGCGATGTCTGCGGACATCCGAATACTATATTTCCGCATACTTCTATCAATAACATATTTGAACTATTAATTTATTTATTAGTCTTAAGTTTTTTTTTTATTTTTGTCTTTTTTTTAAAAAGCTTTCATTACGAACATATTCGTAATGTGTTTAGACATAATGCTTCTTAACGATGTACCCTTCTTTTACATGTAAATAATCGCTGTACTTTGTTTTATTTATATTTATATATATATATATATTTATCGTATATTATGTGTGTATGTGTTTTTTAATTTTTTTTTAAATATATTATAATATAATTATTACTGTAAACGAATAGAGCAATTTTATTGGTTGTAATCACCGTGCATGCACACTTTCGTAGTTAACAAGTAGCTACATAGTATGTGTAGATGCGTTAGTCCTTGAGTACAATGTTCGAAGAACGCTGCATAATATGCTCACTTAAGTACTGACTGTTACGCTGCGCGAGTACCTATAGTTACACAGATATTTCATGAATTAGTTTGTTTCGACGACCGGTTGAATCGACGACAGTTTCAAATATAAAGTTCGTTTTAATTTTTAAATGTTTTTGTTTTGTATCAACAACTTTTATTGTGCGCTGATGACTACGTAATAACCAATAACTAAGGTAAGATATAGTATGCATAATAGTATAACGACTTATACTATGTATTATACGAAAATATAAAAGAATCACAAATTTATTTTAAAATTAAATTATAAGTAGATGGATATTCTGTTTTTTGATATAATCAAGAAAAATAAATAAAAACAACTTTGGTTTTACACAAAAAAAAAGGTAAATAAATATAAACTCAAGATGAGTATATATTTATTTTAACTTTTATCTAGTTAATAAAAGCAGCAAATTTTATAGTTTTAAAAGAAAAAATAATTTATCAAAAATACATGAATATATAATCTATTTTTTTTTCTTTCGTTATTGTAAGCTTAGAATTTTACCTCGACTTAATTTAGTGTTAAATAAATATTATTTTCAAATAAGTAAAAACAATAACAATTATTAAAATGTATATACATTTAACAAATTGATTATGATACCTTCTTCATAGATATATAATTTTAGAAAAAAATACTTTCATTCGCTCTTTTTATTGATTTAAACCAGGTAAAAACGAATTGTTTTATCTACTAAACATTTATTTATTCAATAAATTATTTTATGACTTCTAAAAATAGTAAATTTTCAAGTATTAATATGCAATAAAACTTAAAAAATATAATAATTCCATTATTATTAATACACTTTGTCACTAGATTTTTTACAAGGTTAACCTAACCTTTTTTTCATTGTTACGTATATTATAAAAAATTTAAGACTATTGGGTCAAAAAAAAAGTTTTATGTGGTAAAAACGTAGTTACGTAAGTTTATTGGCTTCAAATTGAGTAAAGAAATTCTTTTCATAAGTAATATTAAATAAAATAAATTGACATTTTATATTTCACTAAGTAAATATTAATCAACCTGAGATGTGTAAAAATAATTTCAAATTTTTAAATGCACAAAAATAATATGATTGTTCAATATTATAGGTGTTGTATAATATTAAATAATGCGTTATACTTTTGTGTTTTTAATTCTTATAGAATGTAAATTCGAGTGCCTAATCTCAACTATACTAACCTACCCGCAATTACCGTCAAGTAATGTAATGTTCTATTTTATTATGGTATAACAGAACGATGAAAACAACGAGGCTATAAAATACTAATAAAATCATTAGATTATTATACATATAAATAATTTTTGTAGATAAAATAGGTACAATTTCAATAACGCTTTTTTTCGGTGCCCGTGTAATATAGTGCCTATTTAGTTTTGTACTCATACAATCATGTTATTATGTTATTATTTTTCACCGGTGGCTATAACATTTCATCTGTATCATCCATAGCCACCGTTGCACGGTTTTTGGTCTATTTCGGTTTCTCGCGCTCGTCGCGGTCCACTGTACGTCACAATCCGTTTTCGAACTATTCTTCGTCGAGTGACAGTTTTCTATTAGTGGTCGGGCGTACTACAATGTAAGCTACCTACGCATAACACCACAATGCATTATGTTATCGTTTTTAACGTTCGCCGTCTTTCATCAATGCAATATAATGTTATAATATGACTGAACTGTGTTGTGTAGTTCGACCTATATTATTGTCGCTTTTGATCAAAAGTGTAATATTATTATTTAATATCACATGACTGAGACACCCGTTTTCGTGGAGTTTATCGTTTTGATTATTTCCCACACGTGAAAATAAGGTAGGCACACAGCTTTAATCTCTATAAGCTACCTCTTATACTAAATACATAGGTATATTCGGTATAAACGTATTGTATGAATCACGATATATCTAATATTTCTATTCACTCGTATTTCGTCTGTTTGTTTGCTTGTTATTATTATTATTATTTTTTTTTTTTTACTCTCCAAGGTCGTCTCGTGTAGTAGGTAATATTATGTGTGTCCACAACACATTTAATCGTTGTCAATAATTATATTGCTGGCATATCATAATATTATTAAAATTATAGGAAAATGTCTTCATACTTTTACTAAGAAATTACGGCGCTTACAACTACGAATTACAATATTTGTGAAAACCGTTTATTTCAATGTACTATAATGATAATATAATCAGTATTTAACGTTAGTGTAACTGTAGTGCTTGGAATTAGTGTTCTTTTCTTTTAGTTTTAATTATTCTGATGTTTGGTAATTGATATACTCATTTATTTTCTTAATATTGTATGTGGTAGATAAGTACCTATGTGCTCGATAACTATATAGGTTTAAATTACCTTCCATACAATTCGAATTTTTTCAACTATTGTCTGCTTAATAAACAGGTATAACTGATATGTGAATTTTTCATTATACAAAAAGCAAGTATAGTATAATGTAATATATATTATTTTATAGTAGTCAAAACTCGATGTTGACAAAACAGATAAATATTATAAGTATATTTTAAATTTTTCCAAGAACTAATTCATTTGGTCAAGTTTATTAAAATATTTTTACAGACGATCAATACGATTTAATCAGAAATTAATATGTTTTTGTAGTATTATCGTGATAATATAATATTTTTCTATTATAATTTTTTATTAACTATTAAATCTCACACCTATATATAATCAATTTACATTTAAATAAATCTCTATAGCGTTTTACATTTACTGAGAACAGTTTAAACTATTTGTCTGTTTTATCTTACTTCTCTGTTTACAGACCTATGTAATGTATATAAATAATATACTAATACACATTATGCATATTATGAAATTAAATCAACATTTATAGTTTATAAATATATAATTTAATCGTATTATAACGTTACATGTTAAATGTACCATAAATGTTATAATAAATATGAAATATTAAAATAATAAACTCCATATAATTTGTGTCAAGTAAAATAGCGATACACAATATAATATTGTGTTTTACACATATTTTTTATTTACATTTGGTTGTACTTACCTTACGTTGTACAACAGCTGTTAAGAATTAAATTCCTATTTGAACACTAAAGTATAATGTTATATTTTCCTCGTATTAAGCAATTTAGCGATTGAATACAAATCAGGTTGTTTTAATAGTAAATTAGTAATTTTTTATGTTACATTAATATTTAATAGTTTTAACATTGTGTTGTGAAAAAACTAATATAGGTAGGTACCAATAAACCAGTGATACTCTATAATTAAACACTTAAATAATCTTTTCGATTAAAATAGTTTGTTTTAGGTATCTCATCAATTAAATAGGTAATAAAAAAAAATTATAGATGCTTACATATTCTTGTTTTATACTATGCAATAAAACCAATATATTCATAATATTTAAGGATAGAAATATAAAATATCATACTAAAAGTACAGTAATTATTAACTTTATTACCTAGCTATATATTTGTGGTGTGGAAATAAGAGATTTGTTTTATCGATCCTTAAAGAGATTATACTTTTTTTTAATATTATTGATTAAAAAAATTCCACTTCAATTATTAGAATTAGTTTTGTTAAGTTGTAATTACGTTTATAATTTTTTGTTCTGGGAATATTAAAATATTCCATTTTGGATAGAGGGGATTGGCTTAAGGTGCTATAGGTATTTTATATTTCTAGTTTATTTATTGTCACTAAATGCCTCTTTCCTTCACGTCATCCAATCATTGTAATTCACACAAACACAGATTTGCATTGTTAAAAGTTTTGTCTTTAGTTACCTATTTAATACAAAAAAAAAATATAATAAATATTTTACAATTATTGTCAATTTTTTCCATTTATATGGGATATTTTGATAGTATGTGCTTTATAATAAGAGTTACTTCACATATTTCGCATATTGATGAATCTTTTTTGGGCATAAGAAAACGATTTCTATAAATATGTATAATTTTTATTTTATATAATATATACCTATATATTATACATATTTTATTTAATAGAAGAATGCAAAATTAATTAACAGTTAACCGGTGTTAAAATTATATTTACATTTAAAAGAACAGAAAATATAAAATACCGATTTTAAGGTTACATTTCGGTTTTTTAGTAATCATTTTATAATAGCGTATAATATAGCTACGTTGATTCGGACAGTATAGTAAGTGCAATGACTTACATGTATAGATATAGGCATATAGCGATGATTGCATGATAAAATGTATATGTTAAATAACGTATTGATCAATACATTATGACTAAAAAAATGAAATTATCTAACTACTATACAATTCTTGCAAGTATATCAGAGAACATATATTTTCTGATAGCGGTATAGGTACCTATTATATGATGGCCCCCTCATATGAGGTTTGAATAATCTTCTTTCAATACACAACATCAGCAGGTGTCTTTAACCCATAACGGCCGGCCTATCTTTATTTGCAGACCACCAACACATTTTAAGCATAGCATGTATTTTAGAATACATTTTTTTAATCATTTAATGAATGTTTTTATTATGAATTTACGAATGTGGTCTGCAAAATTTAAAAAAAAAATTAAGTGACCCGTGGCTTTTCATAAAAGTTAATGACTTATATATTTTATAATAGATAGAGGTACATTTGTACTTCATAAAGAATAGTTATACGATATATTGTACCTATATAATTTTTTTTTTTTAAGAAATAAAATAAGTTAATTTAGAATATTATTCGATTTCCTAATTATAATGGAATAGTGTAATTTCCTATTTTATGAACAAATAAACAATACTATATTATGCATTTATTTTAAAACTTTGTACACCTTTTTAACTGATATTTTCTTTGAAAAATAATACAAGACACATATCATATTAAATTGTTAATAACTGTATAATTGCATAAATAATATTTAAGTAATAACTACTATTATTAATTACAATAGGTACAATACAAAAAATGTAAAATATGATTCTTCGACATTTTCACCTGAAGTTGTTAATAATTGCTATACTGACTAACCAAATTTAAACTGTAATATTATTAATATTTATTAATCATAGTCCAACGTGTACACTGAAATTTTTTATCATTGTATATTTTAGTTTATTGACTCTCAATGGTTACAAATTACATATTGTTAATGATATAATTTTATTCTACGACTTCCATACAACATTGATGCATCGATTTGGGATTCATAAAGTCCAACCATATTAATACATTGTAAGTATTACACTACAGTTATTTATGTAATAATCAATTTTGTTTTTATTTAATCATATGCTAGTTCAGTTTTTCGAATAATTCCAACTTATTAAAATACAGAATGACCGGTATAGTAAATATATTTTACGTAATATACGAGTACTGTATTACACAGATGGCATATTATATCTATACTATATAGTATATAGTATACGGTATTATAGTATTGGTATCAACCATAAACATATCATTATATTAAAAATGTGTTTATGTTTGCTTAAAAAATTCTCGAAATAATTCATTATTATTTAAACTAAAATTAAACATTTTATAGAAATATGTTGAAGACTTCATGATTATATGAAATTATAAACAAAAAAGGATATATTCACTTCAGTGCATTTTCAAATATCTAAATGTGTTAGATGAGTTTTACACGATTGATTAAATCACAAAACTTTTTAAAATCGTGTTTACTTAAACCGGTAGAACACGTGTATATACAGTACTCTGTAGTCGATAGATAACATTAGCTTAACATGGTCGTCCAAAATTTTGCGTTTGGCGGGGATTATGATTTATGAAATCCCCACCATTTTTTTTTTAATTTGAATATTTGCATGTTTACAGTGTACACTAATACCGTGAAAGTGATTATTGTTATAGTGTTATACTACTAATGTAAATACTAATATACTATACTTGTTGCTTAGGATTTATTACGCATTTCAATATACTATATTATAGTATTTAATTACTAAACGTATATCTATAAATTTATAAAAATAGTAAGTATAATATTAGTCTTGTAGATATATATATATATATATATATAATATATTTCTTTTTTTTTTTAGTAATTATTAAGTCTAATCATGGAAATGGCGACAAACACAGATAATAAAACAAATGTAGACGAAAGCAATCAAGGCTGTACCACCATCTCTTTCGAGACCCACGTATGTATTGAAACAATTTATTTGTAATTTTGCATAAGATTCTAGAAAAAATAAAAATTGCACATGGATTGTATATAGGTACAATTATATGTAGGTACATTACGCACTATATTTCATACGACGTTAATTTTTTTATTCATGAATTATGATTAGAACAGTATAAAAAACAATCTCTAAGAATGTACGTAGTCATACACTTAATGTATCTTCATAAATTCTTCAGGCCAAGTCCACATTATCGTGTTTGACATGATATTATGACTAAATTAATATATGTTATTTATTTACCATAATATACAATGAGCAATTTATGTACGACTTTAATCAGTCAATGTTTTACTTAGAACTGAAAGATTAACATTCACGAAATATTAGTTACAAGAATATGTTAATCCAGTCGTTTTATTAAATTTTATTTTATTTTTATCATTTTGAAAAATGTCACAAGTATAAACTAGCAGACACGCCGTTGTGTATAGGTTGAGTAAACTTCACAAACTGTGTGATATCGATGTAAACATGATACAATAGGTTTAAATAATAAATAAGTTCTTTTTAAGTGTATATAGGTAGTTACCAGACGTGCATTGAATATAATATTATTAAAATTGAATTGGTTTGGCTGTGTTTCCGAATAAACTTATCGATATTGAACAGCGATAAAAACGCGTTTATTATTACAGAACACAATATTATGCAGCTGAAGGAAACATAATATATTTTTATCGTGGTTATACATTTTTTTAACGATACGATTTAATATTACATTTCATTTTTGTTCACGTAATACAATCAATTATTTTGATTTTTTTTATAATTTTTATCAGGATGATAAATAGAAAAATTATTTCCATAAGCTGTTATGTTTTTAATTTGTTAAATTCGTAGATATATTAACATATTATTATTAAAGGAAACTCATCCGAAAACGTGCAAAGAAGGATTCGACAACAAAAGAAATTGGCTTTTTCCACGATTGCTGATAAGTAACAACAAACAATTTGCACTAAAATGTCTGTGCCATGGAATGGTCTTGGCTTATATATTAGCTGCCATCAACCATTGGTATTTAAGCGGTGTGTACCTAATCACATATATATGCGTATGATGTATAATAATGATACAGCTTTTGTCATTGTCGTCATCTACGTGTTACAGACGTAAAAGACGTCGGCTGGAAAAACGGATTAGGTCTACTGATCATCGTGACCACGTGTTATTACGGTATACAGCCCGTCAGATTCCTGTTCACGTTGATACCTACTGTGAAGGTGTTACCTCACGCACACTTCAAGTAATACTACCTACAATAATACATTATTATTTTAGAAATATGTGTACAGTTATGGTTTATCAGTAATATTATCATGTTAATCATTGTCACCTACCTACTTCTATTAAGTGTTTGTTTATAAATACTTATACCTATCTAGCGATCCTTTTTTTTTTTTTTAATTAGCAGGTTATATTTTTGAAATACATGAAACGATTTACTAATTTTCGTACTCCTGAAATATGTAATCAAAAATGTATATTGCTTTAGTAATGAAAAATTGTGTTTTCCTAAATGCGTAGATATTACAGGGACCTGGGACATCGTAAAATAACCTAATTTAAAAGCAAGGTCATTCTACAAAAGTATCAAGTGTTGTTTTTGACTTTAGACACACTGAACCTATATACAATGTATTATACACGAGTAGCTTACAATTACTCGATTTATTATCCACGTCAAATCGGCCATGGTCAAATTTGTTGCCATGCGGTAAAAACTCGGTCGTTTGAAAATAGTAACTGATGTGTACGTGAAAATTATGTTAATACGCGACGAAAATCTTTCAATACCATAGTAAACTCCATACAGATGTGATGTTGAACAAATAAGTTAGGTTACCATACCATAGGCATAATAATGTAAATACCTACTATCTTTAGCATAGTGACTAAAAAATAAAACAGCAATAACCTTGTAGTATACGGAAATCTATTATTATTGAATGCATTTTTTTAAAATAGATTAAAAGCTTTAATGTTTAATTATATATTTAAGAAAAAAAATTTTAATTCATGATTTCGTTATTTTAATACATTTTTTTTTTTTTATCGAATAATATTATTATTTTAGAGTCAGAATGAATGGTATGTTGTGTTTACAATGATTATTTAATTATTATTTATCTTTTTTCTAATTACGCTGTTTTTAAAGAAAATGATTAAAGGTTTTAAATAGGTAGTATTATAAACTAATTGATTATTTAATCTTGTTAATAATTTTAAAAGATAATTTTTTAGAATTCATTGTCCATTTATCTCCCTAAATGTGTTACTTAAAGATAAAACAGTTACTAAGTAATTATATTAGTAATTATATTATTTATTATAAATAAAAATAAAAATAAAATAATTACAAATCACAGTTAACCAATCAGTTTTATAAATTATGATTTGTCATCTACTATCTATAAAAAAAAAAAAAAATTGGATTCTAGTCATTGTATTATTATGATGAGTGTGTATTTATATGTTACACTTACACAATATTTTTAATGCACCTATCTATAAAGACATAATATAAATTAAAATTAAAATATGAAATTAATATAAATATTTTTTATCACTCATAACACTTCGTAGATAGTTTTAGTATTTTATATTTATAGCTAACCTTTCATGTTGTTTATCAGATATTGTCTTGAACGGATATACGTCACAGTATATCCATATCCTTATAGCCCTGTATATTAAATGATGACAGTTCAAGAGTTGTATGTCATCCCACATCAATGTGAGCTAAGGAAAAAGAAATCCATCGTTTGAATAATTATATTTATGTTATTTTTAACTGTTGATAAAACTAATGTTCTCTGTGCCAAAATTCTTGAAAATTTAAAACAAAATCACATATAAGTTGTTCTTGTATCTATATTATGAAAATATTAAAAATACATAGACTCCATTATTTTATATGCATTTAAAATTCAAATTGTATATTCAAAGTTGAACAAAATCATATGTTTATACGATAAATAATATGTTCTTTGATATATTTCATAATAGTTAAAAATAATAGTCTTTTAAAATTTAAAATTTCTAAATTTTTACATATACCTAAGTACTATAAATTTTACTTTACGCAATGATAATTAAAATATTTTTATTTTAAACATTAATTTTGAGATATTACTTAAATAAGTTATTTATTACAATGTAAGTATATTATTTAACACATACCTACATTATCGTTACTCACTTGACACCTGCTATACAATAGAGCTACTCACTTCGCAACTTTTTTTTCATTACATTCTTTTGGGGGTATGAACTATTCCTTGTTTTCATTAGTTATTAGTGTTACCTACAACCTACCTATTACTTGTCACTTATTATAATTTTTACTAATATGAAATAATTCGTGCGTTATTTATATTTTTTCTCATATAGAATCGGAGTGCTGTGTACTTTCTTAGGATCATTCGTTTTATTCATTTTCTTCGACACAAAAAATAATCGACATAGGCTAGTGCCATTGGCTGGACTTAGCGTATTTATTCTCCTTGGATTCATATTTTCCAAACACCGTAGACATGTGAATTGGATCACAGTTGCGTCCGGATTAGCCACTCAGATAACTATAGGAATGTTGACAATCAGATGGCAAGTCGGCCGATCTATAGTCCAGGCAGTTGGAGAATTGGCCGATAAGTTTTTCTCCTTTGCGTACGTTGGTGCTAAGGTGACGTACGGAAATGAACTAATCGACAATTATGGTGTATTCGCATTTAAGGTTAGTAATGTATGATAATGTGATAATATTTAATTTGATTCATTAACAAACCATGAATCAAATTTAATTGATAATATGTACACTATAAAGGTACCACTGTAAACTTTCAATTTTTTGTATTTAAATTACTTATTGAAACACTATAACCTCATTATTTTGTATCGTTGGTCAGTACGCATGAGTTTATAATGAAATATTACAAAATTATACCTATTTATAGAAATTAATGCTCAATGAATATTATACATTGAATTTTAGACTCTATAAGCATATTATTTCATCTGTAAACACTCTGCTGGAAGATAACAAAGCTTCACGTATATAACAGTATAGCACCGATACAAAAACGTTTTTATATTATATGATTAGGTACATGATTTTTTTTAAGTGATTTTTTAAATATCTTTCTATGAAAACACTAGTACTCATTATTTTTCTTTACAGTTCACCTATGTAGCGTTGAATAGTTATTATTATTCGACGAATAATAATATCATAATTTAAAATATTATACACAGATTGAACATTTTAACTATATACTGTAACATTTTGATTTTATTACAGGTGCTTTCAGTGTTATTTTTTATGTGTTTTATAATTGAAATACTATTTTACTATGGAATCATACAGACGGTAGTTATAAAATTAGGATGGTGCTTGCAAAAATTACTAGGAACGACAGCAGCCGAATCAGTTAATACCTGTGCTAGCGTGTTTTTAGGCATGGTAAGTGAATTTATTAAATACGAGAAACTATAAACTTATAACGTTAGATAATAATAGACATACATTTTTTTGTTTCTGTGGCTATTGGACGTGAAATTACATTTTGATGGATAAACATTATTTTTTTTATAAAAGTTTTTGTTTTAAAATTTTGAATATTTTTTAGAAATTCGAAAAAAGTATTAATCAATTAACTGTTTTTATAATAACTACTTTTTTTTGTAGTTTATTAAACTAACAAAATAAAAATAATCATTATTCGTACATAATATATAGTAGTATAATAGTATAGTATAGACAGTATAGTAGTTATCTGTTTAGAAATTCGAGAAACATATTCACATGTTATTAAATTATAAAGTACGAAATATTATAAAATATACCGTGTTTTTTTAAAAAAATATGGTTAGTATGAAATATATGTTCGAATTATATTTAAAATATTTATAATTAAATATAATTATATTATAATTATATTGCACGTAGTAAACAAACAATTTAAATAAAATTCTTTTTATTTTACCAAATCTTGTAATAAATAATCTTTGATAAGTATATCATAATCTTTAAATGGTAGTAAAATAATAAAAATAATTTTAAACATATATGTTTAATTAAAATTTAAAACGTTTCATAGAAAAAATATTTATTTTTATTTAATTTAAAGTGAATAAAAATATAATATTTAGTACATCTATCTAAATAAATTTTAAATTCGTCGTGACAATTCTTATTAGCTATAAATTGTTTGAATAAAAATAGTAATGAATAAATGAACATTGTTATTATCGTGTTGGCTTCATTAAATTAAATATGTTAAATGATTAAGGAATTAAAAATTTCAATTAAATCAATAGTAATGAATTAATAACTGCTAAATGGATATAAGAATACTATATTTTCAAAATATAAACTTTTGTTTTATTTACTTAAGAAAAATTGTTGACATCAATACATTATACATTATTACAACTATACGACGCATTATATTACTTATAGGTACTTGTATGTGATATGACGTCCTTTATTGGCACTTCATTAATCATAAGATTATTTTATTTGACAAAAAAATAAATCACGTGCATTAAATTTCCTTTGATGTTTACTTATTTATTTACTGAATTGTTGTATCTATACAAATAGTTTTACAAATAATGTAAATATCACAATACGGTTCTCACGTGCTAATTAATATAGTGTCTTTCAAATTTAGCTTATAAAATACCGGTAAGTTACCTAATGTATAAAAATTACAAAATTTGAGTAACGTAAATTAAATTAAATACAGGAAATGTATAAATTTATATATCCGTTAAAAACTATTGAAGACAATTTTGTCCACGTGCAGTTTAAAATTATATTTTTTTATTAAATTAATTCTCAAGGAAATCTATCAACTTAAATAATGCTAGAATAAAAAAAATATTTTATGTTAAACAATAGATCAACAACATAATATTGTAATAATCATGTGCATTGAGCGAGATAACTATTTCGTATACAAAAAAAAAAAACATAACCAGTATTATTTTAGATAAATGTTATGTTAATATTATAAATGAAATATTTTGGGTAGCTATTGGTTAACATATTATTATACTATACCACTTTAATCAATGACAATATTTGTGTAACGATTTCAATACAAACTAATTTTTTTCTTTTATTATAGTCAGAGGCGCCTATTATCATCAAACCATATTTACCTGATTTAACAGAATCTGAAATCCATACCGTTATGATGGGAGGATTTTCAACAGTAGCTGGTATGATTAATCTTATTATAAATATTGATGCAATACAAATTGGGTCTATCCTCAAAAAAAAAAAACATAAACAGCGAAATTGTTTAATGATTTTTACTTTTTAATGGACATTCAAGTTTTAACTTCTTATAAAAGTGTGTTTGCTGATATTATAACATTCACATTAGTTTTATGTTTTATTTAGGCACTGTATTTGCGGCATATACATCATTCGGTATAGATCCGGCTTACTTAATTACAGCATCAGTAATGTCAGCTCCAACTGCGTTGAGTTTCTCTAAACTGATTTTCCCAGAAACTGAAAAATCATTAAATAGTATAGATCAAATATGTACTAAAAAGTAAGTGTACCTTATACGTGTAACGATGAGGGTGAATTGTTTATTTTGTCGGAGAGTCCCATTACTAAAATTTGAAGAAATAAATCGTTTTTTATATAGAGGATAATAATTGTAAATATTATAAGCGCTAACTAGCTCATTTTTGTATTAGAGTCTAAAACAAGAATATTGTTAAATAATATTATTTTTTTCATGAAAAATTTACAATATTATAACCAAAACTACTCATATTACAATGGACCCATTATTGATTTTCTTTTAGTTGTACTCGCTTGTTTATATTACTGTTCTGTGAAAACTGAACCTATTATTCTAATCTAATTCTAATACCCTTCTAAACATTATAGACTATAGTAATACCTTTTTTCAAATATTTTTCAATACCTATTCAAGTCTCCTATAGTAGTTGTTCGCACTGTAGTTACATTTATTCTATACATTTCAATTTCTGTTTAAAATATTGGTATTATTTTTTCGATTCACCTTATACTTAAATTTGCCGTGTGAATATTATTTTTTGAAATACCAAACAGTTTTATTATTTTTAAATAACATTATTAAATACATGATAATATTCTAGTGATTGATGACTACAAAGCTTTTGTTTTAATATAATATAGGGCTCGAATTTTAAAGCATATAATATGCTTCTTTTTTTATAAATGAGACAGAAATCTAATTTTTATACATAAATTCTTTTCACGCGTCATTCTGATTCCCAATAAACCAATTTATTTTTGCTTTTTTTCAATTATTCCAACTGTAATTTTTTATATGTATATTATGCTATTGTAATAATAAAAATAAAAAAATAATTATTAAGAAATGTAAAAACCCGAAATATGGGTATTGGATTATTATTGTATTCGTTATCGGCTTGTTTATTAAATGTATTAAACGTATAGATTATTGATCTACATAATATTATACCTACCTATATCTACCTATACGGTCAGTATACCTATAACATCAATATGGAACATTTCAAAATTTAAGATTTAGTGTTGTAATTAATTATCACTTCAGTGGATGTAGAAAGTTCGTTTTCTACGTATAATAATATTCTGTTCTGATAATAGAGTCAGTTTCACTATTAAAAATCTAGGGAAATACATGGTAGTAAATTCTTTTTTTAACTTAAATTTATATTTAAAATTTGTTTATTCATTTTTAACTAGTCCATGTTAATTTTTGGTCATGCTTTTTTTGCTTTTTTTAAAACAAACATGTTTCTTTTTTTATCAAAACAGTCGTGTGCTTTTTATTTGCTTGTTGTGCTTTAAAATCCGAACAATATTTATATAACATATTAGCTGGACCACAAAATTAGAAATTGTAGATACAAAATTCAATATTTGGTTTCATAAATCAGGTATATCAACAATTGTTAATATGTAAGCAATATTGCCAAGATCAACTACAAAAAAAAAAAAAAATGAATCCTCACATATTATAGTAGTATTATATTATTATGATTATTAACGCCGTGTTAATTTTGTATAATATTTTACAGGACTAACGACGAGGGTAACGTGATGGACGCGGCTTGTAAAGGAGCCCAGTTTGGATTGAAAATAATCGGAGCGATTGTCGCCAACATAGTGGCGTTCGTGTCGTTTGTTGCGTTCATCAACGCAATAATAACGTGGTTGGGACATTTGGTCGGATTCGAAGATCTATCATTCGAGGTTAGCCAAAAAAAAACATAATTTGGTGTATAAATTGTATCGATTTTTGATTTGTATTCCATTTTCCGATTGTCCACAGTATGTATTGGGCAAGATATTGATACCTGTCACGTGGCTGTTGGGCGTTGATCCTAGCGAATGTGAAGCTGTCGGCAAATTGATCGGCTTGAAAATGACAATTAACGAATTTGTGGCGTACAAACAAATGGGCGATCTAATTAAAGAAGGCAAGCTTAACGTAAGTGTAATACGGTCGTGCATTGTATTTTATAGACATCATATTCATATTCCAATATTCCAACTACATTGAGAGTAGAGGGGGGGATTGTAACCAACTTTCTTAAAACACCTTAGGCCTGACAAAAATAACACGAAAGAGCCAATATGACTAAATTTTGATAATAATTAATAAGGTATACATTTCCCTGGATATATATTTGTAAATATATTTTTTAATTTTCAAATACAATTTGCCGTGGTTCGACTGTTGACCAACACTGAGTGAAAATTAAAAACAGTTATAGTATACATTATAAATTAATAACTTAAAAAAAAAAAAAACATAATTTAAACGTCTCAAAATATTGTTGTTAAAATAAATTATAACCACGAGCTATATACTAATAGTCCTAATCGTTAAATCGTGATAATAAGAAAAAACAAATTAATAATTACTTCTATCTACCAAAATGGTAAAGTATTTTTTTTAATCAATCTAAAAATAGCACTCTCAGTCGTTTATATAATTATATTTCAAATACCATCGTATATTTTATAATATTATCACAGATTAAATAAAAATATCTGTGATATTATACCTATGATATAACTATTTCGAGTAAACAGTTGCCTAGTAATGATTTTATAATGGCCGTAAACATTTTGGCAATAACAATTCAAAAACTGAAATGACGCACTTTACTTCGGTGCGAGACTATAGTAAACTTGATTGGTTATAGTCATGTACCTAAATAGGAACCATGGTGTATTTCTATCAAGCGTATTGCTTGATATTTACATTTTTAATTAACAGTCACCATCCACTCACTCACTCACTCGCTCACTTACTCACAACTCACTCATTTGACTGAAATAATGATGGTTTCAATGTTTTTTGCCGAATCAACAGTGACTTTTTTTAACCACAGCCCCAGGGATGGGTGAAATAGTCGTAGGTCTTTAATCGATTTGTGCTGAATCGTAAAATTACGAACGTAAGTAACTTTAACGATAATTCGTCTACGGGTTCGGTCACGGTAATGGTAGTACTATCTTTATAAACACTAAACAGTGAGTGAAAAACCTCTTATTGCATATTATGCTCACCGTTAGATAGCGCTGTTGTACTTAATATTTATTTGTTTGATTTTTAGTAGTTACAAGTTTATAACTAACATCAATGATTCTTCTTTTTCCTATATTTTTAATTGAGTAATTGACTAGTATAAGGTATAAGGTATAAGCTTGTTTTTATTATGAATATGACAGACATACCTACTTCGCTTATTTGATTTCTAATATGAAATTTCCTAAATCTTACATTGAGTTAACTTTATAACTTTAATAGTATAAATTAACTTTATACCAACCTTTAGAGGACGCATGAAGCCTGCGTGTTTTCTAACCGTTTTACAAACGTACCACAAATACAAGTTTGCGTTCCTCAAAATCCATTCTACTTGCTGACAATCTATTGTATAAGAGTAGTTTTTTTTTATTTCTCACATATTTGATATGTTGCGATGTTGTCATAGGTATTTTAGACGTTTGCAGTTTTACCGCAACCTTTTCATACAATTTACAATTTTATTACATATTATGATTACGTTTTACGTAACACGTTTACAGCTAGAAAATTTTAAATTTCCTTAATATTTTGGAAGGGATACTTCCTCTCCTTTTGGCTACATCCCTGCCGGTGCATCCGAATAACATGCCAAATAAATAATCATAAATTATAATGCCTAAATTTCACCTCTTGAAAGGTATGTCTGAATTGCATGCTATACATACTTTTTACTTATCACAACTTAATTTTTTTATTTTCTAATTTTTCAAACAACAAACTATAAATCAATCGACATTTTTATCAATATATTTTTTTATTTATTCAAAATATAAAATTTACCTATTAATTTATTAATTGTACCTAGATTTGTAAACATAAGTGCATGATAAATAAAATTGTACATGGCATGTAATTCTAACAAACCCTTGAAGATGTGGCATGCAATTAGGACAGACTCTAATAAGAGGTGCCGTGTAATGCAAATGTGACCGTCATTGCGTTTATCGATTTATTTTCACACGTATTTGATTTTCAGCGCAAGTCGGAAATCGTCGCCACTTTTGCTTTATGCAGTTTCGCCAATCCAGGATCAATTGGATCGATGATTGCCACATTGACGACTTTGTGCCCTACACAGCGATCATCGATAACCAAAAATGTATTTAGGGCATTTCTCGGTGGTACGGTCACTTGCTTTTTAACGGCCGCTATTGCTAGTAAGTATAATATTATTATTATATTAGATATATAAATTTAACGGTACTTCATAAGTTCAAAGCGAATGAAAAATAATACCGTTTGTTATCCCCTCCTCCTCCCAAACACAATACCACACCGTATAAAATGTTTCTCTCTAACACCATCTGTTGTATCCAGACATTTATTTATTTTCCGTTACGACGTGGTGTTTGGTCGACAAGTAATAACTAATCAAAAATGTTATTTTCCAGGTTTATTAATGCCCGACGAAGGATTACAAAACTAAAAGCAATAAATTATCTTTGTAATTTTTGTATATGTAATTTTTTATATATATATATAAATGTATGTGATGTATTATTGCTATCTACATAATAGCAAACTTACACATACCCATTTATTGGTATAAATTATACCAATTATATTTTTATAAGTAATATAATATATTTTATTATTGTTTTGAACATTCATCGACGAAATTCTCATTTTCTTTTGTTAATCATGACTATATTTTTATATTGTTAAATATAGGTACAAGATTATACTTAATTGATAATATTATGTAAATATTTATAAACACAATGTGAATAATATTTTTTTAATCAAAAACCAAAATCGATAGTATAAGATAACTAAATATTATAATATGAAAACAAGTTTCACTCATGTGTACTATATATTATATTATATTTAAAAAATTGTTCTATTACGAAATATGTATAAAGTTTAGGTACCTAATGTAAATATGATAAAATAAATATACATTGTTACATCGCAATAATTACGAAGTGACTATACTATATTAAAGTTACGAGTTTTCAGACGTTCATAAATAAACATTATAAACTATCTAAAAAAAACATTATTTACTATGGCGGCGTTGTAGTAGGTCTACAACCCCTAACGGCCTATAATTATAGTATCTAATATAGTAACTAGTAGAAAAAAAACTAATACACATATTATTTTGTAAATGATTACTAATTAAATCCACGTATTAGTCCACTGTGGCAACATCTAACCTCATATTCATTTTGTTTTATTTTTTTTATAATTTTATATATTGTTATTATATGTAATTATAAATTAAATAAATATTTTACTGGACTTATTTAATTACACAATATTTTAGAAATCATTCCGTTACCTTTATGTATTTTTACTATGCTAATATTTCACTGTAAATTTTTGTTTCCTAATGTAACAATTTTTTATGATAAAAATTTATCAATAACTTTCATAAACATTTTATCATATTTTCTATACTTACTAAATAATAATATGCTACTTTAAGGAATATTATTATTTCTATTACTACCCTGTAGAGTGTAGATAGTTGTATTACTATGTTTGTTATATGTATAATGTATATATTATACATATTACATATATCATGTTTCTAAATATATATTATTAACTTACATAAATTTGTATATTCTAAGAAATACACAAGGAGAACAATTTTATTATCTTCTTGAGAGTATTGATCTTTTTAAAGTCTTTTAATACTCGTGTTCTAGTTAAGGAATACAAATATGAAATTATATTTAAAAAAAATATTTTTACAGATTGTCTTTAAGAGTATTAGAAACTAATTTTTTTTTTCTTAAGTAGTTTCATCAATATGAATGTAATTATATGAATGCACCTATGTGAACTTTTTAATTAGGTATTTAAAATATAATTTTTATCTAAAAATTAAATAAAAAAAAATTCTCAAATCATCGTTTGGTAAAACTCAAATTATTTTATTTTTTTCTAAAACTTTGAGACACAATTGCATTTTTATCATCATCACCTTTTGAAAATAATGATTTAAGTGTGTATTTAATGTTTTGACCACCACTTTTTTTCAATAACTTAAGCATTTCAGTGTAGATAGGACATCAGTGCTTAGCTTCTCCATTCTTTAATAATCTTCAAACCATAGCTTATTGCTCAATTTGAAAATTTTAACTATAATTAAAACTGTAATCTGCAAGTAACTTGTTATATGATTCATGAAAAATTTTTAAAATTAGTAAATTAAGTAAATTATGAATTTATAATTATTAATTATTGTAGTTTTATTTAAGTATTTAACTCTATTATAAGTTATTATAAGTTGTAGTTTAATTTATAAGTGGCTATGATACTAATCTTACGTTTAATAAGCTAACCTTTAAGTTACCTTTTTTACTGTCACTAGTCCAACACTTAATATATGAAATAATTTAATTATTAAATATAAAAATTTACTGTATGTGGTAAAATAATTAAAAATAATTTAGTAATTTCAGTATGTATTTTATGATTTTGATTAATTAATATATTACCTATTGTGTTTAGACTTTAATACAAATAAACAAAATAATTATTTTTTATGTTACACAATGTGTTTATTTTTATGTACTTATAATTTGTTACAGTTAGATGTACCTATATTATAATAGTATTTATATGATCCTCCTTTTAAGTACTGTACTTTACATTAGTTATGTACTTCTTACCTTTGTTATGAAAATAAACTATATTATCATTTGAGCAGTCTGTATCAATTATAATTTGTGTTTGTGTTTCAAAATCTGTAATTGTTATCAGAGCCGTAGCTAGGCCAGTGGCGCAAAACCAAAAATTAAATATACCATTTATTATATACTATGTTATTATTAATAATATACATTTTATTTAGAATATATGCACAAAATAGTTATTCTATTATAGCAATATATACTGTGTGTCTATATTACAGTGTATTGTGTATACCGATTGTTAGTTTAAGAACTGTTAGTAGCCGATGTGTTTTTATTTTTATTTATAATTGCTTATACCACCACCTGACCATGTAAGATGATAATTAACATAATAATTTTAAAAATCGATTATTATTATTTATTATTAGCTCAAAGATGCAATTAAAATTAGAATTCTAAATATTTTTTATTTTAAAGACTACCGTCAATGTAGAAATATTTAAGGATGAAAGATACGTGCTCTTATTTCAATAGGTAAGTATTTAGTCTTTTTTTATACATTTGTAAATATCTAGTACATAAAAAGCCACTATTACCATTTGTTGGTTTTCATCAATAAAATAATTTGAACTTAAATAATGTAAAAACGTTTTAATTTATATTTTAGTTTTTTTTGACACAATAAAAAAATAATAATAATAAAAATTATCTATATCTTATTTGCAGTTAAGTAAAAAAAATAATATTAGTCTAAATTATCTTCATACCAAGTATCTATTTTATTTTATTTATTTTAAACCTACGAACTATATTAATTAATAATCAAAGTTCACTTGAGTAATTTGGATAACTGGCTCAACAGTGATATTGATAAAATAATATCTTTGAGTCATCGATTCAAATGGTTCAATGTTCAAGCACAAAGCTATTTTTTTTATTATTATAATATCTGTTAATAAGAAAAAATATTTGGTAACCATCTAAATTAGATTTAAATAAAAATAAAAAATATTTACTTCAAAATACGTTTTTTTTCAAATGATTTATTATTTTCAGTTATATAATCATGGACTTATTTTTAATAAAATTGTATTATGTAGAACATACGTATTTATTTTTATTTGAACAATACCTAGTATAATAATTAATAACATATTTTTAAAAAATAAAGACTTAATTTCAATATAAGTTTATTACCTAGTACACATATTTAGTGAAAAAACAATTTTCTTTTTTCGGTCCATATGCAAAATATGCAATTTTTTCTTTTTGCAACATAAAATTGACATTTTCTTGAAAATGATAGTTGTATTTTTTATTTATATAATTTTCAATAATTCCGTTCTTTTGGAGTTGGCAAAAAGTGATTTTTTTCGTTAACCCTTTCTTTGGGGGTTAACGAGCCAAAAGGCGGCGTACAAAAAATGATAACTGTATGACACGGTACCAGTCGAGGAAACGGAATCAAGAACCTGTTGAGAGACTCGGTCGGCTGGCTAGATACAGATGTTACCGTATCGCAGCAACCAGTTCCACAATCGATGGATATTCACCACGGCTTGGAAAAGCGTCAGACGGGGTTTGCTACGTATGTGTTGCATCTGAAGCGATGTCGCGTATGGACCAAAAAAGGATTCAATACTTAAAATGTATGTAGCTATGATGAATTATCTGGGAAGATATTATAATATGTAAGTATATATTAATTGTCTAAAAAAATTTTAAATTACGAAAAATAAAAAATAAGTTAATGAAGATTTAAAAAAAAATAAGGGGTGAGAGTTTGACCCGCGGACACTAATCGCTTCGGATGCAACATTTACGTAGTAAAACCCGTTTAATGCTCTTTCAAGTCGTGGCAAATATCTGTCGACGTGAAGCAACCTGCTGAGGTACGCTAACATCTAGATCTATATACAACCGACCGAGTCTCCCAACAGTCTTCGATTCCGTTCCCTCGACTGATACCTTGTCATCTACATTTACCATTTCATGTACTCTTAGTTTTGGCCCGTCAACGAAAACGTCAGCAGAAGGTCCTTGTTCGATTGTAGATTTGACCGAATTCGCAGCCATTTCCGTTGACGGCACGTATTCTTCGGGTAAAGTCTCATCGTCACCGCACACTACCAACAACAAATCTTCAATTACGTCTTCGACGAACTCGTCAACGTATTCTTTTGCAGTAGCTCTTGCGGTATTAATAATATCTGTTATAAATTCATCAACTGCTCGTTTGTCGATGTCTATCATTTGTGCCATATTTCTTGACTCTGATGAAATGTTAATGAATTTAATTTCAATATTTTCTGATACCGAGAAAAACAGAAAATTGAAAATCTCTTAGACGATGATGAGTTCAGTATTAGTTATTAGTTTATTACCAGCCATCAATGACCGTTTTGGGTTATCAAATAATAAATTATATTAATAATAATTATATTGTATTATATAAATATTAATAATAATATTTTTTAAATAATAATAAGTTATATTTTAATAATCCTTCGTCATTTAATTATTTTGTTCATCACATTTTGTTTCTTTTAAGAAATAATTCATCGCCAAGTAAATAAATTATTAAAACAAAAAAAATTTACTTAAATTCAATATACTTAGCATTTATTCATGATATCATATCTTTATAGTGCTTAAACATCTAATAACTTTTTTTTACTTAGCCATTTTTATACGTAGTTCACGAAGAGTTTTTGTTGTGATATCACTAAATTTTATCATCAATGGCCAATACAAATAATAATAAAGAATTATTATCTATGGCGCCAACGACGCTAGAAACGGCTACCGTGATTTCGAATTTAATATAAATTTCCATTAAGAAGTTCGCACTTTTTCATTTATAACATAGTTTCTAAACTTACGATTTTGATGATTTTTACAAAAGCACGTTATCCACAATATTTCTGATGTTTTGGAGTTTGTTGAGAGTTAATTGATTTATTAGAAAATTAGTTATATGGTATAACATATTTGTCTGTATTTTACACAGTTTAAATGAGCAACTTCTGCTTCGATTTGCTATACACACACCTTCGTGCTGTTTTTTTTTTTTACTTGACTCGCTCCACAACCGCGGTGCTATTTTATTTTTTCAATTTTTAAATCTACTTATCAGTGTTATATATTAAAATAAAACATGTAATTATAGTTTTGGATTTAAACTTTTCTTTTTTAGATACTTAGCTCAGAAATAAATGTATTACATTATTTTAATTTTGAAGTGAATTACGTGCTTTTTGAAATATATTAGTTATCAATATTATTACTTAGTCTTCCAAAACTGTTATGTTAGATCTCAAATATATGGCCTATTACATTTCTTGGTAGCAAAAGTACCTTCTACCTCTCAAATGAGCATTTAACACGTATTATGTTTTACTCGAACAAAACAGTTTTAAAAAGGATTAACAACTAATACTTGTGTGTTATCGGTCATTGTTCATTGGTGTTAAGTTTTTCCCTTATCAATTCAATATATGACTGTATGTCTGTATGAACATTTGATATACCTAATAGTTAGTATTATTATTGTTTTCCTCTACTTCAATCACGACTAATATAATCCTGTATTAATACTTTTTAAAAATAATGCATTAGTGGTTTTTTTTTTTTTTTATTAAATACATTTGATTTTATACGTAATAGATTATAATATAGATATCATAGTGCCTATTTAGAGTGTTATTGCTTATAGGTACACCACAATACACATATTAGGTATATCAATTTGCAGCTACAATCTATATGGTATTATTCGAATATATAATATTTAGTTTCACGTAAAATAAAATTATAGTTATAAAATATAATTTTAGTCATACTTAGATCTCAAAAAAATCATCTATACATTAAGAAATTTAGATCTTCTTTCCAAGGTAGATAATCATTGTAAATAAAGTATCCAAAAATGAATGAAACGCCAATATTTCTTAACATTGAAATATACTGCAGAAATTTGAGTAATTGGACAGTGACTATTTCTATTAATTCAAAGATTAATTAATTTATGAACAATCTGTTTGTTTATTTTCTATTTAATATACAAAATATATTCCCAGTAAAACATTTAAATATATGAAAACGTACTTATATCAACTTTAAAATTTATATTTACGTTTCCTAACAGTACTTGTATAGCAAAGTTTTTTTTTATTAACACTTCAGCAAATTGAAACTAATTTTAGAAACACCGTGAGTTAGAAACATTCAAATGGATTTACAGACCTCCACATCTATAAAAATTAATATTTAACGAATTGTTACATTTTTTGTTTAATATTATTAAAATTATTAAGTATCAGCCGTACTGCTGAGAAACTAGTTTTATAATATTATATAATATATAAGATAACGAGCAGTACATTATTATATTTCAAGAATAGTTAAAATAAACGATACACGAACAAAAATACGTTTTTTTTTATTTTTTTAACAAATAAGTATAACAATTGATTAAAATTGTTTTCATTTCTTTCTCCACTACAGCCATTAAGTTCATTCAGTTATAAGAATCACTTGTACTGATATAAAAATAAGTGGTGTCCACTGTACATTTATAAAATGATAGATTAATGTACCTATAAGAATTAACTAGAACATCTTACTTAAATATTGCCCGCGTACTATCAATTATCACATTCATATAACTATAATGCCTATTTAATTTTTAATTCTTTAAAAGTTCATTTTAGTTATAATTTTTTTTTAATTATTATTTTATATTTTTTTCTTTCATTTTACAAAAAAAATTTAAAAATAAATTGGTGAATTGTATTTTTATATAAAAGTTTAAAAGGCAATGTAGGTACTTATGTTTGTAGTTTATTGACTCAAAAGTTATGAATGTTTCAGAAATTGTTTTATAAAGAAAGTTTAAAGAGTTATTTGAATCACATATCAATAAAATTAGTTCACAACTTGAGGCACATCGATGTCGATTTGCCCGTGAACTGAGGTACACTAAAACCAAGATACATCAATATAGCAACGCGTTCTATGTTTGTTCATTTTTCTCCAGAAGCAAGTCAAATTATACACCAATAGTGAAAATAAATAATTAATAAAATACTGTTTTAAATTATTTTATTCAAAATAACCCTTAACAACAGCAGCCGTAGGAACTGTTTTTACATAATACTATACTCATTTGTATACAATATATAGATTACTTAAAAATCGAAAAATGGTTAACGATTGCGACAGTAATGAGTATGTAAATGGTTAAGAGATATTTTGTTACGTAGATTGGCGGCAATAATTAAACTGATGGCGGCGGAGGAAGAAGTATATTTAACTTTATTTACCAACTTGTAGTTTAAAAGTATTACGATAAAAGATAGTATAAAGTACTTAGGTGGCCACATAATTAATTAAGTGCAATAAACAATATGAATATACTTGTTTTTAAATCAGTGTTCGTTGAGTGATAATCGGATAAACTGATTCAATTAAATATTTTAGTTAATATCTAGTGATCTTTTTTAGAAAATTTTATATTTTTTTTCAAATTTTCTGTATTTTTAATATTTAGAAATAATTAATTTGAATGTACTAATTGCAACAAGATATACGGACGAGAAGTAAAATCACTTTATTATTTTTAAAAATCATAAATTTAAAGAAAATATTAAAATCAATTGTAATACATTTCGATGAATTTAAAAGACATATATTTATAAACAAATGCAATTGAATTTAAAAAATTAAATCAACATTGTCTAAAATTTAGCTAGAAAAGTACATTGATATGTATCATATATTGTGAGTAATATTAAAAATAAATTTAAAAAAAATTTTAAAATAATATCACCACACTTGCAACTTGTAAAATACTCAGATTTATGAATATTCTGTAACTACCTAAAGATTAATTTTTCCATAGATATATTTATATTTATTTTAAATTATAAATTTATAAAGGAATAATAGAGTGTGTTAAATATAGAAGTGATAAAAAACTGTTAAGCATTTTAAGTAGCTACTTAAATATTAGATTATTTTAGTATGTTTATATTGAATTTATTTAATGAATTGCAAAAAAATTCTCTATATTCTTTAGCAAATTAAATTAAATCGATTTAATACATTCTTTGTTGTTAGTTGACTTTAATTATACAATCATCTTTTCAGGAATTGTTATTTTTTTAATTTGTAGAAAACAAAACTATATCTTCCAATAATATGGATGAAAATATTAAAAATTATAAATATGGCATAAAATCAACTTTAGCTCAAGTAAGTAATTTAAAATCAATAAATTAATTAATTAATTCAAATCGTGTACCAATGATAAGTTATCTGAAAAGAGTTATAGTAATTTATATATCATGTGATAATTAAAGAGCAATAATTTATAAAATGAACAAATTTATACGTTTGTAAACAGTGTATGGCAATATCAGGAGTATGGTTTTTGCAAATCGAACTCGGTGCAATAGTCATGGTACCAACTATAGTTATTGGAGCCTTAGAAAATAATGCATCCAAAGACGTAAACGAATTTTTGACTATGACAAGCGAAGAAGCGTCATGGTTCGGTGAGTACAATATGAAGATTAATAATCAGTTTAACAACAAAGCTCTAAAGTATAAACTTTATACTTAGTTTTAAGTAAAACACATGGTGATAAATTAAAAAAATAATGCTTTAAAGTTTAAACTCATTCAAAACACTTAAAATACACGAAGATACCAAATTTATAAATACAACATATTAAACATAAATAAAAAAATCTATAATATAATTAAATAAATAAATAATTAAACTATAATTTTCTATATATTATTAAATATTTTTTTTTTAACTGAGCTTCATATTCATTGAATTTGAAAAATATTTATTCAACAAATAAAAATGTTAAGTCACTAAATAAGTAACATGATATAGTAACATGATCAAAATGTTAGTCCCCTAAAGCTTACATAATCCAGTTAGTAATATTACAACAGTATTTTGAATACGATTTTAATATATATATATTTATATATATATTTTATTATATATATATTTTTATCAAAATAAATATTTAGAAAAAAACATTCATTCAATTACTTTATTATCTGCTTTAAAATACATTTAAAATTTGACAAATATACTTCTGACTATAGTAGGTAGTTCTATATTATGTATTATTTTAAATTGTCGTGTCATAAAATATATTTTATCAATATTTCAGCTAGTCTACTATATTTGTTCACGCCTCTGGGAAATCTTTTATCCACATTATTACTGGACCGTCTCGGTCACAAGAAATGTATGATACTCACAAATATACCGTGCCTAGTAGCTCATATAATGTTGTATTTCGCTGAAAACATAGACATTCTGTACGCCAGCTCAATCCTAATGGCGTTGGGTATGGGATTTTCAAACGCACCGAGTCTTGCATACGCCGGTGAAGTATGCGAGCCGAAACTAAGAGGCGCTTTGACTTCAGCACTGAACATATTTTATTATGGCGGATCCATAACATTGACCACGTTATACAGCTATAATATGCAATGGAGATTGACGGTGCTAATAACTACGGTTTTTCCAATTTTGACCATTATTATATTAATAGCGGTAATTAGATTCGCAATTGGTAATGCTAACCACATAAAAAAATAACCAAGAATTATATGTTTTAGACTCCAGATTCTCCGATATGGTTATTGGCCAGAGGAAAACATTCAAAAGCACATCGAAACCTCAGCAGATTGAGAGGAAAAGTTTCGTATGAGAAATGTGAAAACGAATTTCAAGAAATGGTTAGATACAACGTTCCCTCTAACAATGACGAACAACGTAATATTATTAATTAATTGTAGTTAGAAGAATTATTTTGCTCTATTTGATCAAACAGTAAGTTTAACGAGTAGTGGATATTTTATAGATCACAAAGAAAATACAAATATTTGGAAGCAACTTTTGGAGCCTGAAGTACTAAGGCCTTTACGTTTAATGACGATATATTTTTTCTACATGAACTTATTATCTGGATTACCATTATTACCATATTTAGTGGCAATATTAAATACATTTGCTGCACCTGTTAACGTCGAATGGACAATAGTATGTTATTTACAAACTATTTTATAGTGCTTTAGTTATTTTATTCTAATTTTCCTCGAAAAAATTATTTAAATATAATATTTATTAATTTTTATACAATTTTGATTGTATTTTCAGTCATTTTCGATGTTCCTTTCTGTAATAGGAAGTTTAATGGCAGTTTTTCTGATACGTAAATTAGGCAAACGAGTTCTTACGCTAGTTACGTTATCGGTTTGCTCTATTTGCTATATACTTATTGGATTCATTGGTGTTTATTGGAAAAACACCGAATCATGGACATCATGGACAGTACTAATACTCTTTCTAACTACTATCTTAGTTTCATCAATTGGAATAACGCCCGTTTCGTGGACTCTAGTCACCGAAATATTTCCCGCAAAGTGAGTTAAAATGGTATCAAAAAAATTAATTAATAGTACATGGTGTTTTTTCTACTTCACGGAAAAACATTGAAACATGTTATAAGCACAATTTATTGAAATTTTAAGTTTTTTTATTTGTAAAAGTCCACAATTTTAAATATTTAATCAGAATTTTCCTTACATTTAAGGAGATATAATTTTTAAGTTGACTTAAAGTAAAACATTGAATTATTTTTTTATTTTAAATATTAATTTTTTATTAAACATCAATCTTGAATTTATTCATTTTATTTTGATTTCAGGTGTAGAAACATTTTATGCAGTATTGGTACGGGTGTTTGTTTTGTTATTACCTTTTTTATGACAAAATATTATCCAGAATTTTCAATTCTAGTGGGATTTTTTAATGTATTTACTATTCTTGGTATTTTTGGTTTATTTGGTTGTATATATTTTTATTTTTATCTACCAGAAACAGAAAACAAAACTTTACAAGAAATTACAGAGTTTTTCAAATAGAATCACACACTCAATCAAAATATTTTTTCTCAGTGTATAATTGTAATGATATATATATAATTATATATCATTATTTAAATTTTAATAAACTATCCATACAGCTACAAACACAGAATACCAGAATATACATTATCATGAATTTAATTACTTTTAAGATTAAAGAAATAAGTAGAATATTATTTGCATGACTGTACAAAAATTAATCAACAATAAAATTACAAATAATTAAATTACTCTTAGATTTAAAATTTATCACATTCTTTGCAATAATACAAAAATAAATTATCTAGTAAATTACTAATGATCACACACAAAGGAGCAAACGCCACAGTCTCCAAATTCAATCACAAACGTGGCATATCATGCCTATAAAAGGACAAACAACAATCAATTCCATGCTCAGTCTTTTACCTAACATTGTATCAAATTTGTGTCAAAATGTTATAAGTTATAATAATTTTAATTCACTTTAACATTATATTTCTCGACTTGTTGAATATAATATTCTTACATACCTTTTTTCACCCTGGTCATCCAGCATCCACTACATCAAGTCACATCAAATACAATTTCACATTTCGAATCATTCGAAAGGTAAGTGATAATTCATACAACTGATATTTTCCGTACTTTAATTTATTCAAAATGAAAAATTATTTTACACAACCCCGTAGTTTATCTTACGAAGTGAGGAGTTAAAGATAAATATTAAAAAGTATATAACATTTAAAATACCATCTCATAATAATAATTATATACCTTATTCTTAACTCATTACATAACCTTAATGAGGTGTATTTACTAAGGTTTTGCAAATCTATAACTATTTTTTCATAGCGAATATTTATATTTTGAATTATGAAGGATTGAAGTATAAAAGCTAACTATTCTTTAAATAATAGCATATTTAAGCTTTTTAGTTTAAGCACATTTAAGTCTTTTCTAACCTTTATTTGTTTTATTATATTATATTGAGATAAATGATGATAGAATTGTTGATTGGTGATAAACATTTTATTTTTTAACTGAAAAAAAATATCCATAATTATGTAATAAATTAGCATTGAAATAAAAATGGTCAATCATATACATAACAATGAATTATAATGGATTACAGACGAAATAATGTATACTATATTATGTACAGAAGCATAAAATGAGATTGAGATAGAAATATTTTTCGACTAGTACTTAATGTTGTTCCACAGACGTTCATTAACATCAACCGCCACTTAGCGACACAAACACCGTGACTAAGACAACTCTTCCATCATATCTAATTATAGTAGTGAAGGAAGATTCATATTTTCATTTAATTGTATTTAAAATACATGTTTATTTTTAAATTTGTTTATTGTAAAATGTATTTACAAATTGTATGTATTAAAAATAAAAGTTAAAAAAAAATTAAATAAATTTGACATATTTTGTTCTTAAAAAATTTAAAACGATATTTGATATAAAAAATAATATGTTATATAGTGTATACAATAATTAACTTGATAATATTAGAAAGTGAAAAAAATAAATTAAAACGATTAAAATAAGTATAAATTATTAAATAATCCATCTACCACGTGTTTTCCCAATAATTTGTGAATTGTAAAAAACATAAAATCGATCGATAAGGAATACGCCGAATACGATCAGTTGATGTCAATCGTCTGTTGGTATGTGTGTTACCATCCTGTGTCAATATAATCAATATAGTTAGTGTAATATTCAAGACATCTAGACTAAGTATATAGTTTTTTTTTTTTTTTTAATTCAATTAAAAATACCTAATTTAATAATAAATGAATTTGTTAATTTTTGGTTTTCAATAAAAAATAAAATATTTTTAAAAACATATTTTTTTAGCGTTTTTGGCATTTAGCAGGTATGATAATTTTTAACGATATAAATGTAATCATATTTTTAGGTTTTTTAGAGCACGAAAACGCGTTTATTTCAGTAGTAACTCAAGATTTAGTTTATCCCGACATTTGGTATTGAACCTTGCATAATAAAACATTATAATAAATAATCATTTATTTTATTCATTTACTGTAATTGCTAAATGTGGTCATCAAGAATACATCTTTTGGGCAAGTTTGCACATGGTGTACTTTCTTATTACAAACCAACATATGCCACCGGTTAGACCTGTGCCATGACTAACACAAGCATGATTTGCCATTAACCAATATTTATGCTGTATAATAATTAATACTTATAGTACTTAATCACGCGATAGCTGATAAAAAATAGTAAAAATTTTAAACACTTTATGTTTGTAAATGATTACGTGATATCAGAGCAAGTTAAATTATATTCACACAAACTAATTCGATTGAACATGTTATAATTAACATTTAGTATCTAAGTATTTAAAACTATATAACTTACAATTAAAAATTCCATTTTTTAATATTTAACACGAATTCTTAAATATAAATCAACAATAAACTTTTAACCACAGAATATGTCGTAATGTTAGTTGACGAAATATATGTTTATATAGTATTTTAAAATACACCTTATATACCTCATGGTTTATAAACCATAGAATAATCTACATCAAAATACTGAACATAATAATAAATATCCTAAATAAAATTAGGTATCTAAAATATTAAAAAAAAAAAAAAACAATGAAGTGGTTTTTACCACCAAAATAAATTATGGTTTATATGTTTTGTAAGAAAATATTGTTGTAAGACTTACAGACCATCAGTAAAATTATTTTCCCATAATATTTGGTTTGAAAAATAATATAATTACCATGAAATTAACCAAGAGTAAATTGAGTATATTAAACAGATAAATATTACGTGCTAAAATTGCATGGTTTTTGGTTTTTTTTTTTATTTGTTTCTTGCTTACCATTGAATTATAAAAAATAAAATATGAAAAAAAAAAGTTTATTTAAATGTATTAAAAATATATTTTGTATTTATTTGTTAGAAAACAAATAATATATTTCATATGAGTAATATTTAACATTATACATTAATTTTTTTGAATTGGTTTGATTTTTTTTTCTACACTTGATGCTAATTCTTTTATAATCGATTCATAACTCATAACTTTTGACAAACTACATGTGGTACTGCATTCATCCGTGTTAGTTGGTTTCTTAATTCTGAGACCACATTTGATGAAATTAATTTTCGAAAAGATTAACACAAAAGATTGACAATGCTATCTTTAAAGTGTAATGACTAATGAGAAATGAGTTTCTGGAATAACAATTCATACTTAAAAGTATACTAAAAGATATTACATTTTAATAAATTTCAAATTTAATCGATACAAAACATTCATTTTTTATGTGAACTTGATAACTAATTTTTCTTAAAATACTTTAAAACAAACTGTTTGCTTTACTGGATATTATTCTTAATTATAGAGAGCTTAAGAATAACCCCACGTCCAAAATTATGGAAGGAATTAATAAATATAAATATGGATTTAAATCAACAATAGCTCAAGTAATTATTTTTAATTTATTCAAATCACATTCCTAAGGTTGTTTTTTGAAGAAAATAGTAAATAAATATCATGTAATTAATTAAGTATATAAGTATGAAAATATATATAATTTAATAATTTAAACGACAAACCATTTATGATTATATAATAGTGTTGGGCAATATCAAGCATATGGTTATTACAATTTCAATTCGGCATACATGTTGCAATATTTAGTATAGTTATAGGTACCTTGGAAAATAACAGGCCAGACGAAAATGAATTTTTAACCATAACAAGAGAAGAAACATCTAGGATTGGTAATTATATCAAAACTCTATTGAATATAAATGCACAAATTGTGTTTTTAGTTATTAACCAAATAATAAGTACGTATAAGTATTTTTAAATTATTAAAAAATAAATAACATTTCAGATAGTTTATCACATTTGTTCACACTACTGGGACATGTCTTGTCCTCACTTTTACTGGACCGTCTTGGTCACAAAAAATGTATGATACTGACAAATATACTGTTCCTAATAGCACAGATTATGTTGTATTTTGCTAAAAACGTAGAAATGCTATACGCCAGTATGAGCCTAATGGCGTTTGGACTGGGATATTCAAAAGCCCCGAGTCTTGCATATGCCGGTGAAGTATGCGATCCGAAACTAAGAGGCGTCTTGATTTCATCATTGGATATATTTTATTATGTCGGATCCATAATATTGTTTACTTTATACAGCTATAATGAGCAATGGAGATTGACGGTGCTAATAACTACGGTTTTTCCAATTTTGACCATTATTATATTAATAGCGGTAATTAGATTCGCAATTGGTAATGCTAACCACATAAAAAAATAACCAAGAATTATATGTTTTAGATTCCAGATTCTCCGATGTGGTTATTGGCCAGAGGAAAACGTTCAAAAGCACATCGAAACCTCAGCAGATTGAGAGGAAATGTTTCGTATGAGAAATGTGAAAACGAATTTCAAGAAATGGTTAGATACAACGTTCCCTCTAACAATGACGAACAACGTAATATTATTAATTCATTGTAGTTAGAAGAATTATTTTGCTCTATTTCATCAAACAGTAAGTTTAACGAGTCGTGGCATTTTTATAGATCACAAAGAAAATACAAATATTTGGAAGCAACTTTTGGAGCCTGAAGTACTAAGGCCTTTACGTTTAATGACGATATATTTTTTCTGCATAAACTTATTATGTGGATTACCGTTATTCCCTTATTTAGTAGTTATATTAGATACATTTCCTGGACCTGTTAACGTCGAATGGCCAATAGTATGTTATTTACAAACTATTTTATGGTGCTTTAGTTATTTTATTCTAATTTTCCTCGAAAAAATTATTTAAATATAATATTTATTAATTTTTATACACTTTTGATTGTATTTTCAGGCATACGTGATAATCCCTTCTATAACAGGAAGTATAATGGCAGTTTTTCTGATACGTAAATTAGGCAAACGAGTTCTTACGCTATTTACGTCATCGGTTTGCTCTATTTGCTATATACTTATTGGACTCATTGGTGTTTATTTTAAAAACTCCAAATCATGGGCATCATGGACAGTACTAATACTCTTTTTAACTACTACCTTAGTTACATCAATTGGAATGATTCCCGTTTCGTGGACTCTAGTCACCGAAATATTTCCCGCAAAGTGAGTTAAAATGGTATCAAAAAAATTAATTAATAGTACATTGTGTTTTTTCTACTGCACGGAAAAATATTGAAACATGTTATATGTACATATTTTTATGATTATTAACTATGATATTTTCATACAAACACACATGATTACAAGAGTAAAAAATTAAATGAAAGAAAAAATGATTCAAAATTATTATCACAAACCTATAATTAAATATTTTTAATATTCCGATTGAAAAATAATTTAAAACTAACTTAATAATATTTAGACAAAGATTGTTATTTTTATTTTAAATAGGTAAAACATTCATTTTGATTTTTAAAATGCACATTTTTAGATTAACTTAGAATTTTCAATTAAATATTGTGCACTAATATTAAACTTTCATAGAAAATTATTGAAATATGTAGAATAATGCTTCAATAAGTGCTTTTACTAACTCCTTATTTTTTATTTTTTATTTATGATTAATTTATTGAAAATTTAAGTTTTTTTCTTGTAAAAGTGCACACTTTTAAATATTTAATCATAGTTTTCGTTACATTTAAGTAGATATAATTTTTAAGTTGACTAAAGTAAAACATTGAATTATTTTTTCATTTTAAATATTAAATTTTTATTATACATCAATTATTAATTCATTCATTTTTTTTTTTTTGATTTCAGGTGTAGAAACACTTTATGCTGTATCTGTTTGGGTGTTCACTTTATTATTAACTTTTTTATGACAACATATTACCCAGAATTTGAATTTCTAGTGGGATTTTTTAATGTATTTACTATTCTTGGTATTTTTGGTTTATTTGGTTGTATATATTTTTATTTTTGTCTACCAGAAACAGAAAAAAAAACTTTACAAGAAATTACAGAGTTTTTCAAATAGAATCACACACTCAATCAAAATATTTTTTCTCAGTGTATAATTGTCATGATATATATATAATTATATATCATTATTTAATTTTAATAAACTATCCATACAGCTGCACAAACATAAATTAGAAAATCATATATCTTTCTTCATTAATATGCACAGTAGATTTAATAAAATAAATGATAAATTAACTGTACAACTATACAAACACAGAATATCAGAATATACATTATCATGAATTTAATTACTTTTAAGATTAAAGAAATAAGTAGAATATTATTTGCATGACTGTACAAAAATTAATCAACAATAAAATTACAAATAATTAAATTACTCTTAGATTTAAAATTTATCACATTCTTTGCAATAATACAAGAATAAATTATCTAGTAAATTACTAATAACCTTAATGAGGTTTGTTTACTAAGGTTTTGCAAATCTATAACTATTTTTTCATAGCGAATATTTATATTTTGAATTATGAAAAATTGAAGTATAAAAGCTAATTATTCTTTAAAGTATAGCATATTTAAGCTTTTTAGTTTAAGCATATTTAAGTCCTAGACTTAAATTAGACTTCAATAAGTGCTTTTACTAACTCCTTATTTTTTATTTTTTATTTATGATTAATTTATTGAAAATTTAAGTTTTTTTCTTGTAAAAGTGCACACTTTTAAATATTTAATCATAGTTTTCGTTACATTTAAGTAGATATAATTTTTAAGTTGACTAAAGTAAAACATTGAATTATTTTTTCATTTTAAATATTAATTTTATTATACATCAATTATTAATTCATTCTTTTTTTTTTTTTTGTTTCTTGCTTACCATTGAATTATAAAAAATAAAATATGAAAAAAAAAAGTTTATTTAAATGTATTAAAAATATATTTTGTATTTATTTGTTAGAAAACAAATAATATATTTCATATGAGTAATATTTAACATTATACATTAATTTTTTTGAATTGGTTTGATTTTTTTTTCTACACTTGATGCTAATTCTTTTATAATCGATTCATAACTCATAACTTTTGACAAACTACATGTGGTACTGCATTCATCCGTGTTAGTTGGTTTCTTAATTCTGAGACCACATTTGATGAAATTAATTTTCGAAAAGATTAACACAAAAGATTGACAATGCTATCTTTAAAGTGTAATGACTAATGAGAAATGAGTTTCTGGAATAACAATTCATACTTAAAAGTATACTAAAAGATATTACATTTTAATAAATTTCAAATTTAATCGATACAAAACATTCATTTTTTATGTGAACTTGATAACTAATTTTTCTTAAAATACTTTAAAACAAACTGTTTGCTTTACTGGATATTATTCTTAATTATAGAGAGCTTAAGAATAACCCCACGTCCAAAATTATGGAAGGAATTAATAAATATAAATATGGATTTAAATCAACAATAGCTCAAGTAATTATTTTTAATTTATTCAAATCACATTCCTAAGGTTGTTTTTTGAAGAAAATAGTAAATAAATATCATGTAATTAATTAAGTATATAAGTATGAAAATATATATAATTTAATAATTTAAACGACAAACCATTTATGATTATATAATAGTGTTGGGCAATATCAAGCATATGGTTATTACAATTTCAATTCGGCATACATGTTGCAATATTTAGTATAGTTATAGGTACCTTGGAAAATAACAGGCCAGACGAAAATGAATTTTTAACCATAACAAGAGAAGAAACATCTAGGATTGGTAATTATATCAAAACTCTATTGAATATAAATGCACAAATTGTGTTTTTAGTTATTAACCAAATAATAAGTACGTATAAGTATTTTTAAATTATTAAAAAATAAATAACATTTCAGATAGTTTATCACATTTGTTCACACTACTGGGACATGTCTTGTCCTCACTTTTACTGGACCGTCTTGGTCACAAAAAATGTATGATACTGACAAATATACTGTTCCTAATAGCACAGATTATGTTGTATTTTGCTAAAAACGTAGAAATGCTATACGCCAGTATGAGCCTAATGGCGTTTGGACTGGGATATTCAAAAGCCCCGAGTCTTGCATATGCCGGTGAAGTATGCGATCCGAAACTAAGAGGCGTCTTGATTTCATCATTGGATATATTTTATTATGTCGGATCCATAATATTGTTTACTTTATACAGCTATAATGAGCAATGGAGATTGACGGTGCTAATAACTACGGTTTTTCCAATTTTGACCATTATTATATTAATAGCGGTAATTAGATTCGCAATTGGTAATGCTAACCACATAAAAAAATAACCAAGAATTATATGTTTTAGATTCCAGATTCTCCGATGTGGTTATTGGCCAGAGGAAAACGTTCAAAAGCACATCGAAACCTCAGCAGATTGAGAGGAAATGTTTCGTATGAGAAATGTGAAAACGAATTTCAAGAAATGGTTAGATACAACGTTCCCTCTAACAATGACGAACAACGTAATATTATTAATTCATTGTAGTTAGAAGAATTATTTTGCTCTATTTCATCAAACAGTAAGTTTAACGAGTCGTGGCATTTTTATAGATCACAAAGAAAATACAAATATTTGGAAGCAACTTTTGGAGCCTGAAGTACTAAGGCCTTTACGTTTAATGACGATATATTTTTTCTGCATAAACTTATTATGTGGATTACCGTTATTCCCTTATTTAGTAGTTATATTAGATACATTTCCTGGACCTGTTAACGTCGAATGGCCAATAGTATGTTATTTACAAACTATTTTATGGTGCTTTAGTTATTTTATTCTAATTTTCCTCGAAAAAATTATTTAAATATAATATTTATTAATTTTTATACACTTTTGATTGTATTTTCAGGCATACGTGATAATCCCTTCTATAACAGGAAGTATAATGGCAGTTTTTCTGATACGTAAATTAGGCAAACGAGTTCTTACGCTATTTACGTCATCGGTTTGCTCTATTTGCTATATACTTATTGGACTCATTGGTGTTTATTTTAAAAACTCCAAATCATGGGCATCATGGACAGTACTAATACTCTTTTTAACTACTACCTTAGTTACATCAATTGGAATGATTCCCGTTTCGTGGACTCTAGTCACCGAAATATTTCCCGCAAAGTGAGTTAAAATGGTATCAAAAAAATTAATTAATAGTACATTGTGTTTTTTCTACTGCACGGAAAAATATTGAAACATGTTATATGTACATATTTTTATGATTATTAACTATGATATTTTCATACAAACACACATGATTACAAGAGTAAAAAATTAAATGAAAGAAAAAATGATTCAAAATTATTATCACAAACCTATAATTAAATATTTTTAATATTCCGATTGAAAAATAATTTAAAACTAACTTAATAATATTTAGACAAAGATTGTTATTTTTATTTTAAATAGGTAAAACATTCATTTTGATTTTTAAAATGCACATTTTTAGATTAACTTAGAATTTTCAATTAAATATTGTGCACTAATATTAAACTTTCATAGAAAATTATTGAAATATGTAGAATAATGCTTCAATAAGTGCTTTTACTAACTCCTTATTTTTTATTTTTTATTTATGATTAATTTATTGAAAATTTAAGTTTTTTTCTTGTAAAAGTGCACACTTTTAAATATTTAATCATAGTTTTCGTTACATTTAAGTAGATATAATTTTTAAGTTGACTAAAGTAAAACATTGAATTATTTTTTCATTTTAAATATTAAATTTTTATTATACATCAATTATTAATTCATTCATTTTTTTTTTTTTGATTTCAGGTGTAGAAACACTTTATGCTGTATCTGTTTGGGTGTTCACTTTATTATTAACTTTTTTATGACAACATATTACCCAGAATTTGAATTTCTAGTGGGATTTTTTAATGTATTTACTATTCTTGGTATTTTTGGTTTATTTGGTTGTATATATTTTTATTTTTGTCTACCAGAAACAGAAAAAAAAACTTTACAAGAAATTACAGAGTTTTTCAAATAGAATCACACACTCAATCAAAATATTTTTTCTCAGTGTATAATTGTCATGATATATATATAATTATATATCATTATTTAAATTTTAATAAACTATCCATACAGCTGCACAAACATAAATTAGAAAATCATATATCTTTCTTCATTAATATGCACAGTAGATTTAATAAAATAAATGATAAATAACTGTACAACTATACAAACACAGAATATCAGAATATACATTATCATGAATTTAATTACTTTTAAGATTAAAGAAATAAGTAGAATATTATTTGCATGACTGTACAAAAATTAATCAACAATAAAATTACAAATAATTAAATTACTCTTAGATTTAAAATTTATCACATTCTTTGCAATAATACAAGAATAAATTATCTAGTAAATTACTAATAACCTTAATGAGGTTTGTTTACTAAGGTTTTGCAAATCTATAACTATTTTTTCATAGCGAATATTTATATTTTGAATTATGAAAAATTGAAGTATAAAAGCTAATTATTCTTTAAAGTATAGCATATTTAAGCTTTTTAGTTTAAGCATATTTAAGTCCTAGACTTAAATTAGACTTCAATAAGTGCTTTTACTAACTCCTTATTTTTTATTTTTTATTTATGATTAATTTATTGAAAATTTAAGTTTTTTTCTTGTAAAAGTGCACACTTTTAAATATTTAATCATAGTTTTCGTTACATTTAAGTAGATATAATTTTTAAGTTGACTAAAGTAAAACATTGAATTATTTTTTCATTTTAAATATTAAATTTTTATTATACATCAATTATTAATTCATTCATTTTTTTTTTTTTGATTTCAGGTGTAGAAACACTTTATGCTGTATCTGTTTGGGTGTTCACTTTATTATTAACTTTTTTATGACAACATATTACCCAGAATTTGAATTTCTAGTGGGATTTTTTAATGTATTTACTATTCTTGGTATTTTTGGTTTATTTGTTTGTATATATTTTTATTTTTGTCTACCAGAAACAGAAAACAAAACTTTACAAGAAGTTACAGTGTTTTTCAAAAATAATCAAACACCCAATCAAAATATTTTTTCTCAGTTTATAATCCTAATAAGATTTGTTTACCAAGATTATGTAAATCTATAACTTTTTTTACATAGCGAATATTTATATTTTGAATTATGAAGGATTGAAGTATAAAAGCTAATTATTCTTTAAATTATAACATATTTAAGCTTTTTAGTTTAAGCACATTTAAGTCTTTTCTAACCTTTATTTGTTTTATTATATTTATATTGAGATAAGTGATGATTGAATTGTTGATCGGTGATAAACATTTTATTTTTAACTCAATGAAAAAATAATATCCATAATAATGTAATAAATTAGCATTGAAATAAAAATGGTCAATCATATACATAACAATGAATTATAATGGATTACAGACGAAATAATGTATACTATAATAATATGTATAGAAGCATAAAATGAGATTGAGATAGAAATATTTTTCGACTAGTACTTGTTGTTGTTCCACCGACGTTCATTAAAATCAACCGACACTTAGGAGCACAAACACCGTGACTAAGAAGACTCTTCCACCGTATCTAATTATAGTAGTGAGGTAAGATTAGAGACCGATTTGAGAAGTTGGAGAAAAAATAAAATTTGAATTGAATTCGTGTTTATGAAAATTTAAGTTTTTTTTATTCCTAAATGTGTACATTAGAATCCAAATTACTTAGTATTTAAATCGATTTTTATTTTACTAGCACGTATTGGTTAATAAATTTTACAATGTATAATGTATTCCAAAATGATAATTCTCTTATCCTGTTTCTTTTATCTAAGGTCAATGACACAATGGAGAATAAATACCAATAACGTACAATTACAATGATTAAAAACAAAGTTTTAAACATAAAACATATTATCGGAATAAATATAAGTAGTAAAATTAACTATGGATGTCGGGTAAACAAATTAAATAAAATGTTAACAAAAAATGAAAACATAATTTTATTATAGTATTAATTATCATAACAAAAGATTCAGGAATGATTTACATCACTTGCGTGTATAAGAGTTATCTTAATATTATTTATATAAGTAGTATAATCATTTAAAAAAAATTTAATTTCATATTTCATTGTGAAAAAAATTTATTTTTCACTTTTTTCAGCAACTAAACTAATAAATAATAATAATAAACATAAAACTCTAATATCAATTAATAATTATTTGAAGTATACTAAGCGTTATATTTTATAATTTCCAAAAGTTATACAAGAAATGGGGAGAGTGAACTAGTGATACTAATACTGTCATAAAGGCAATTAAACACAATATTGAACACAGTCCTTATAATTTTATCCTTTGGGAACCATTGAGGCTATTGAAATATTGAGGGCGTTTTATTTTTAAAATCATACATTATGTTGCCAAATATTAATGCACTCAGTTGTTTAACTATAATACAGATAGTATAGTAGATAGCACTACCTACATTTATAACATTTTTCTAGCTACCTTGAACAGTTACTTCAATATTAATAAATAATTAGAACAAATACACAAATAATAGTTAATATTGATACAAATTCTGTTTTATATATAACTTAATGAACAATTCATTGTCTTATTTGCCTACATTTTACTAAAATTGATTAATTTTCAAGTACATGTAAGATAAAACTAATCAGTAATCACGTCATGTATTATGATAATTTTACTTTCTAGTGTACTATTTTTTATTATTATTATTATTTATTTATAATTATGTTTTTGTAATATTTAATATTATACATAAAATTGGCTGCATATTAATACCGAAATTTTAAATGTGCTCGATAGTTTGACAAAAATGGTAAAATGTGTTAAATATGTTTAATCATATGATTGCTGATAAAAAGGTAGTATAAACAATGAAACACTTGATGATAATAATTTAATCAAGTACATCAAACATTCAAACTACATAACCCTACGTATTTTTATTCAGTACAATATGTTAAATGTTATTCATATAAACTAGTTATTTTAAAATATGTTATAATTAAAATGTAGTAAGTTTATTTTATACAATGATTAATGAGTAATTACATTAACAATAGATCTTTTTAATCATGAGTGAAGTATAGTGTCAATTTACAAAATCTATGTAAGTTTTTACATAATTACGAATACTTGATAAACACATCTTATAGACTGTAAGTTAGTATTTTTGACTACCTAACAAATTATTCCATCAACAATTTAATTTATAATATTTAGAAACAATAAACTAGATTGGACAATAAATTTAAATAGATATGTAATTTTCAATTTAATAAGACACTTAGGTATTACAATTAAACTTACATAAAATTATTTGCGACTAAAAATTATACTGAACAGTTCATCCAACATCTACTTTAATATTAGTTGGATTGTAGTATGTTTAATAATAATTATTAGTTTAAAATTAAATTGTTATAAAAATATTGTTTCGGCAAGCTTCTGACTTCTAAGTAGACTGTACTTTGTTCGATTAATTTCATTACCTAACTTTCCATTAATGGTTAATGTTTGTCCTTGTAAAACCACTCATGTGACTGACTGGGTTTGCGCTTCGTACCTGTATTTAAAGGCGCCGGCTATTCTATTTTGTCGGAAACTCGGCGGCGCTTGGTAGTGTTCGGAAAGCACATGCACTGCATTCATCCGTGTTAGTAGGTTTCTTAATTCTTAGACCATATTTGATAAAATTAATTTCTGAAAAGATTAACACAAAAGATTGTCAATGCTACTAGCTTTAAAGTGTAATGACTAATGAGTCTCTGGAATAACATTCCATACTTAAGAGGACGTTATACCGCTGATTTTCAACGGTAAAAACATGTCTACGCAAAACGATCATAACTGCACAAAAAAGTGGTTTTAGAGTTAAAATAACTATGATAAAATTTATGTAGAACAATATTTCCAAGAAAATGTCATATCTGTTTTATAAAAAAGATACAGCTAATTAAAAAACGTAAAATATGTATATTTTGTACTTTAATTTGTAAATTATATACTAGCAATATTAAAAAACGCATATGATGTTGTAATAACGCAAAAATAATGAAAAGAAAAAAAGAAAAATTAAAAATATAATATATATTAGGAAATATATAAATGTATTTGTGATATTAATATTGAATATTGGGAGTGGAATAGTTGTTAAAATAAATGTAAGGTAATCACAAGGGACACAAGCCTTGAATGAATGCCTTATATAAATTTATAAGTTATTAGATATTTTTAGTTATTTTAACTTATGACTTATTATTTTAAATTTGCATAATTACCTTTCTCCTGATCGTCGGATGGCTCTCGGGGTCGTGATTCGAGAACGATCAAGTATACCGTTGATAAAATATTAAGTGAATTATTAATTTATTGAATTCTAATAAATTAATAAATAAAATATGATACCTATATAAAATTATGACTATAGGAATATCGATGCGCATGCACCTTGCTTTATCCGTAGCTGTCTGAACACGCAGTCGACGTAATAAGGAGAAAAAGAATTATTTTAAATACTCAAAAAGAAATGATTGAACATTGATTAAATTTCGTTTAAAAAAAAATGAAACAGCACAGTTGTCGCTCGCAGGATCTTTTGAGTATGTGTTTTGGCTATCTGCGATGTGATTCTGCACTTGTCTGATTGAGAGGTGCTCGTGCACTTAACTCTTTGGAAGGTGCTCATGCACTTATGAGAGGATACGACTTGGTCAAGCCAGCAAGAGTCGCAGGCGGCTCCATCAAAGGTCTCTGTGTTACCAAGAAATTGTCTTTATTATCGGCGACACAGACCCTTACTGCAGGACCATCCATTATCTCTGGCAGCACACGAAATAGATCACACATGTTACGCTACACTGTCACAACTATGTATAATATCCTACGTGACCAAATAATATAAATCGTTCCTTTCATCAGTTATTGAAGATGTTTATTGGGGTTTATTATGTACGTGCGACAACTCGACCGTTATTTATTTTATTAAATAAAAATAAGAAATTTACAATCATGATATGTGAAAGTGAGCATATCATTACAATGTTTTCATTATCATTATATTGTTTTATTTTCGATTTTATTATAAGTGTTTTTTCTCTAAAGCTACTGTAAAACGAGCAATTGCAATTTTCCGTAGTTTATGTTTTAGTTGTGAATTTGTGATATTAATGATATTATGTTTAATTTATCATGCCGTATATGCTGCTTCTAGTGGATAGTTATAAAAATAAAATTTCCAATTGACCGTGCGTGAAGGGAGGGTAGTAGATGGAGGTAGCACGTGCCGGCCGTCGGTATCGTCGTCGGTGTTATCCACAATATTCTATGAATAGTAATAGCTAATAATTATTGTCTATTACACGCCGTATTATTATTATTCGTCCAGTACTTATTCGTATGACAAAAAAGAATTAAGATTATTTCATTTTTTGGTTATTATTATTATTATTATTATTATTATGATTATATTACAATATAGTCATTCTGAGTTCTGACGTGACTCGTGGCAGTATGTATAAATAATTTATAGGTCTAGATTATTGTATTTTATTTCCTCTGGTGTTGTTTATAATAGTAATTTAAAAATATGGAAAATAAAAACAACAAAATAATAAAAAGTCCGTGTAGGAAACATATTACTAATAACCTTATTTTAAAGTGTTATAATAAAAACAAAAGGTAAGTTTTTACAAGATTATTACATTTTTTTTGATATGGAATGGTTAAAATAATTAAATATTATAACACAGTAACACGGTTTATAATTTATATTACTGAACTCAAATAAAATTTGGAGAAAATGCAGTTCAGCTACTACGAGATGTTTGAATTTTTTTTTTTCGAAACTTATGTAAAATGACGATTTAAAAACAATGGTGCCAAAAAATCCAGCAAATTATTAATAGTTCGCTATAAATTATGATGATCATCACGACGTTTATTGTATAATCATAATTATGAACATGATTTATTTATTAAGTATTGGTATAATAGGTACCTGACTACCTAAGTATTAAAATGTATCCCTACATGTTAAAAAAATTAAAAATTTTCAAAAATCGAGTGGTAGATAAACAGAATTTATATCTAAACTTTATTCGATTATTATAAAATATTATGTTTCATATTTTATTTTGAAGTTTTTCCTCTAATCCATTACCATTTGGTAAGACGTCAAATGAAACTGATATTTTGACTGCGTTGCAGTTGGGTCCTAACAGGTTTGTTAATTTTTGGTACCTAATACACTCATAAACTCATTATAATTTATTTTAATTTTTATACCTGCAAAAAGATTTTTTATGATTTTTCATTGAATTTTGATTAGATTAGTGTAGCTAAATATTTTTTTTTTTTTTTATTTTTTGGTATTTAAACTCAAACTTTTTATTTATTTAGTGAAATTGATTTATTAAATAATCCATCTACATCAGATAATGTGAACAATTACCTAGTTTCAAGTACTCCAAATTATAATTTACCAAAAGATTGTATCAGTTCACCGACTTTAAAATATATTAATGATATTTCGACTGTTATGGAGCATAGCTTATATACAGAATACAGTCACCCCAGTTCCGAAGATACCATAACTAATTCATAAAATGTTTATTTTAATTAATATTTGATGATGAATTATGTAAGTTATTACTTACAAAATAGTTAATTAAACTTATTTTACCAGTTTTTGCGGTGGTAGAAGGATTGTTGATATGAAACACGTATTTTTTCAAATACAAAATGAGCAATATCATACTCCAGGGCTAGGATGTTCGTTTATGAATGTTGAACTAATAAACGAAATTACAAAAGGTTTTGCTACAAAATGGATTTTTAAATGTAAAATGTGTAACCTATTTACTACACTGGAATCGGAAAACAACGATCTAAACTGTATACTGATTAACAAAGCAGTTGTTAATAGCACGTATGCAATTGGTATAGGCTACATACAACTAGCTGAATTTTCGGAAAGTTTAGATGTTCCATGTATGGCCCCGTCGACATATACAAAATATAGTGAGGAAATAAGTATGCATATGGAAACTATAGCATGGAGTGTTATGGTACTCACTGGTATAGAAGAAAAAAAGTTGGCTTTTGAAGCAGGCGATATAGATAGTGATGGTATACCTACCTATATGTGCCCTGTTGTGCTGATGACCAATGGAGTAAGCGCAGCTAAAAGACGAAATACGACACCTTTTTAGGAGCGGTAATATTTAACTGTGTTTTTATAAATAAAACAATTTAATTGTAATTTGTATTAATTAAATACATTTTTATCAAGTATAGGAATTGATGATATGAATATTTGGTGTAAATTTCAAATTTCTATAATTATTCGTTTTTATTTAACAAAAAAATAAGAATATCAGTACAACTTTACAGAAATTGAGTGAATATCTAATATTGCGTAATTCAAATGTTCATAAAAATTTAATTTGACTTTTCGGTAGAAATTTTTTACTAAATAAAAGTAAACAAATTCATGAAGAATCTTGTATAAAATTTTCAAACCTTAGATTTAAAAAAAAAAATTTATGAATTTCTAACTAAAACTAAATTGCAAATGTTCGTGATTTTTACGTATTTCGTCAAAATTCGAACTTTCAATGCTTATTAAAAAAAATTGTAACTATGTATTTTTAATATTTTTAAACTACTATTGCAACAATATATTAGAAGTCTTGTATCAAATTTTGAAGTTTTTTTATTCAACAAATAAAATTGTATTGTCATTCATAAAAAAAAAAAACTAAAAAATATTGAAAATTTCAAATGTCTATAAATAACTTAAAAAAGATTTGAATTTTTTTGAAAATGTTATCATGTATAGAAAATGCCTATTTAAATATTCAGTGAAAATTTCATGTTTCTACGGTAATTAGTTTTAGAGTTACACTAATACCTAAATATCTAGAAATATTAAAAATATATATTAGGCACAATTTTTTTTCAATTTACAGTAGAGCGACATACACTCCCCACCTTTTTATATTTAACTATATACAATTTAGTACATTGATCCTTATCTTTATTTAGAATTTAGATAAATTTTTAGATACTCATCTATTTCCAACATTGAACATTAGTCACATAATTTGGTATTAATTCTCTACAGACCACTATAATTGGATTTCGGACGAAAAAAATATTATTTATTGGTATAAGAAATCGGTATTGTGTGATTTGCGAAAGAGAGAAAACCATCGGTAAATCTCCCATGACCCACGAGTGCTTTTTTAAACTAGAAGAATGGTGCTACCAGTATAGAAGCTGATTCTATGGATTTTTATGCAGCGTTAAAATGCACGGTTTAAAATTTAAACAGTTAATTGGTAAATAAAATATACCAACATATTCATACAATATACGGCTTTAATGAATCATAATATCACATATTATTATATCATGATGTTAGTTTGTTTTTTCTTCAAAAAACGGAGATAGTAGTGTTTGTAAAAGATTAAATGAAGTTATGTTTTGGAAATTAAATGTCCTTTTTCGATCAAAGTTACGAATGAATTACAAATAGCGGTCGACAATAAAAAGGTATATAGAAACAGAACATTAATTAATTTAATAAATATTTTAGTAACATAATTGTTTTGATAATTTACAGATATCTTATGTAACTATTGTAGAAGGTAAAATGAAATTAAAAAAAAACTAGTTCATACTATTATCAAGTAGGTACAGGAACAATTAAAAATAACAAAAAGGAATGTATGTTATTTTGTTGTATACTCCGAAAAATGGATTGAATATGACGTAATCGATTATGACGAAAGATTTTGGTATTCTAAAATGGATATTCAGTTAGAGACGTATGTTTGCAAAAATTTAAATAATACAATTTAACCAATATAGTTTGTTGCATTGAAATACCTATTAGCTATTACATAAGATTGAAAATGTGTAAATTGTATTATTTATAAATAAAAATTAATAAATTTAGAAAATTAATATTAATTTAATTGAGTTGTATAATGTAATATAATTGAATGGTAAATAAATATTTACTATTTAATTATATTTTACTATAGGTATTATATTTGAATAAATAATCATCCAATAAATACAAATCAAACTATGTTAAAATGCAGTTTCTACGATCTATTTATTGGGACATAAATTTAGTTAAGCAGTGTCTTAAATTATAATATGTAGTTCTTAGGTAGGCGCGGGCATTGAAAATATTACAGCGGATATTGCGTATATGAATTTAATAATGATATGAATCGCAATATACGAACGTTCATAGACAAATAAAACGACGCTCCTAAACAAGCACTCATCGCCACCGTCGCGCGTCGGCCGATTGCGAGTAGTAGGCGCGGTTAAAACTCCGCGCGCTTGCGGATCGTGAAAACACATAACAGCGCATCCTCTAGGCCAGAGGTATTCAAACTTTTTCATCCCAAAGCTCCTTTGAGTCTTCACAAAATATTGACGGCTCCCAAATTAAAAATGACAAAAAAATCAATATTAGTATGAATGTAATTTATATTTTATAATTTAAACTAATTATTCATTACTCGCGACTAATACTGCCACACACGACATACGCACTGATAATTTAACGATGACAATCGATGGTTACAAACTTACAAAATGGGCTATTATTATTATAACAATTTAGCCGCTGTATTGCTATAATAATAGTAACTGGTAATAATAATAAAGTACTATAAGTAAAAAACTTCAATTTATCGCTATAACATTATGGAAACAAATTAAAGCTATATTTAGCGAATGATTATTGTAGACAATTCAACGTTTCCCAACCAGTATGCCTCAATAATAATAATAAACGTTTTTCATAAAAATATTTATTGGTTTTCAATTATATGATGTGACTCCCTTCGACAACTCCCGCGACGCCCCTGGGAGCCGCGACGCACAGTTTGAATATCTATGCTCTAGGCCATTGTACGCGAACACGTTTTAGTGACACATCCTCTTAAAAGTATACTAAAAGTATTACATATTTAATTAATCTCAAAATATGTAATCAATACAAAACATTCATTTTTAATGTGAACTTAAATACTAATTATTCTTAAAATACTTTACAATAAACTGTTTGCTTTACTGCATATCATTCTTAATTATAGAGAGCTTAAGAATAACCCCACGTCCAAAATTATGGAAGGAATTAATAAATATAAATATGGATTTAAATCAACAATAGCTCAAGTAATTATTTTTAATTTATTCAAATCACATTCCTAAGGTTGTTTTTTGAAGAAAATAGTAAATAAATATCATGTAATTAATTAAGTATATAAGTATGAAAATATATATAATTTAATAATTTAAACGACAAACCATTTATGATTATATAATAGTGTTGGGCAATATCAAGCATATGGTTATTACAATTTCAATTCGGCATACATGTTGCAATATTTAGTATAGTTATAGGTACCTTGGAAAATAACAGGCCAGACGAAAATGAATTTTTAACCATAACAAGAGAAGAAACATCTAGGATTGGTAATTATATCAAAACTCTATTGAATATAAATGCACAAATTGTGTTTTTAGTTATTAACCAAATAATAAGTACGTATAAGTATTTTTAAATTATTAAAAAATAAATAACATTTCAGATAGTTTATCACATTTGTTCACACTACTGGGACATGTCTTGTCCTCACTTTTACTGGACCGTCTTGGTCACAAAAAATGTATGATACTGACAAATATACTGTTCCTAATAGCACAGATTATGTTGTATTTTGCTAAAAACGTAGAAATGCTATACGCCAGTATGAGCCTAATGGCGTTTGGACTGGGATATTCAAAAGCCCCGAGTCTTGCATATGCCGGTGAAGTATGCGATCCGAAACTAAGAGGCGTCTTGATTTCATCATTGGATATATTTTATTATGTCGGATCCATAATATTGTTTACTTTATACAGCTATAATGAGCAATGGAGATTGACGGTGCTAATAACTACGGTTTTTCCAATTTTGACCATTATTATATTAATAGCGGTAATTAGATTCGCAATTGGTAATGCTAACCACATAAAAAAATAACCAAGAATTATATGTTTTAGATTCCAGATTCTCCGATGTGGTTATTGGCCAGAGGAAAACGTTCAAAAGCACATCGAAACCTCAGCAGATTGAGAGGAAATGTTTCGTATGAGAAATGTGAAAACGAATTTCAAGAAATGGTTAGATACAACGTTCCCTCTAACAATGACGAACAACGTAATATTATTAATTCATTGTAGTTAGAAGAATTATTTTGCTCTATTTCATCAAACAGTAAGTTTAACGAGTCGTGGCATTTTTATAGATCACAAAGAAAATACAAATATTTGGAAGCAACTTTTGGAGCCTGAAGTACTAAGGCCTTTACGTTTAATGACGATATATTTTTTCTGCATAAACTTATTATGTGGATTACCGTTATTCCCTTATTTAGTAGTTATATTAGATACATTTCCTGGACCTGTTAACGTCGAATGGCCAATAGTATGTTATTTACAAACTATTTTATGGTGCTTTAGTTATTTTATTCTAATTTTCCTCGAAAAAATTATTTAAATATAATATTTATTAATTTTTATACACTTTTGATTGTATTTTCAGGCATACGTGATAATCCCTTCTATAACAGGAAGTATAATGGCAGTTTTTCTGATACGTAAATTAGGCAAACGAGTTCTTACGCTATTTACGTCATCGGTTTGCTCTATTGCTATATACTTATTGGACTCATTGGTGTTTATTTTAAAAACTCCAAATCATGGGCATCATGGACAGTACTAATACTCTTTTTAACTACTACCTTAGTTACATCAATTGGAATGATTCCCGTTTCGTGGACTCTAGTCACCGAAATATTTCCCGCAAAGTGAGTTAAAATGGTATCAAAAAAATTAATTAATAGTACATTGTGTTTTTTCTACTGCACGGAAAAATATTGAAACATGTTATATGTACATATTTTTATGATTATTAACTATGATATTTTCATACAAACACACATGATTACAAGAGTAAAAAATTAAATGAAAGAAAAAATGATTCAAAATTATTATCACAAACCTATAATTAAATATTTTTAATATTCCGATTGAAAAATAATTTAAAACTAACTTAATAATATTTAGACAAAGATTGTTATTTTTATTTTAAATAGGTAAAACATTCATTTTGATTTTTAAAATGCACATTTTTAGATTAACTTAGAATTTTCAATTAAATATTGTGCACTAATATTAAACTTTCATAGAAAATTATTGAAATATGTAGAATAATGCTTCAATAAGTGCTTTTACTAACTCCTTATTTTTTATTTTTTATTTATGATTAATTTATTGAAAATTTAAGTTTTTTTCTTGTAAAAGTGCACACTTTTAAATATTTAATCATAGTTTTCGTTACATTTAAGTAGATATAATTTTTAAGTTGACTAAAGTAAAACATTGAATTATTTTTTCATTTTAAATATTAAATTTTTATTATACATCAATTATTAATTCATTCATTTTTTTTTTTTGATTTCAGGTGTAGAAACACTTTATGCTGTATCTGTTTGGGTGTTCACTTTATTATTAACTTTTTTATGACAACATATTACCCAGAATTTGAATTTCTAGTGGGATTTTTTAATGTATTTACTATTCTTGGTATTTTTGGTTTATTTGGTTGTATATATTTTTATTTTTGTCTACCAGAAACAGAAAAAAAAACTTTACAAGAAATTACAGAGTTTTTCAAATAGAATCACACACTCAATCAAAATATTTTTTCTCAGTGTATAATTGTCATGATATATATATAATTATATATCATTATTTAAATTTTAATAAACTATCCATACAGCTGCACAAACATAAATTAGAAAATCATATATCTTTCTTCATTAATATGCACAGTAGATTTAATAAATAAATGATAAATTAACTGTACAACTATACAAACACAGAATATCAGAATATACATTATCATGAATTTAATTACTTTTAAGATTAAAGAAATAAGTAGAATATTATTTGCATGACTGTACAAAAATTAATCAACAATAAAATTACAAATAATTAAATTACTCTTAGATTTAAAATTTATCACATCTTTGCAATAATACAAGAATAAATTATCTAGTAAATTACTAATAACCTTAATGAGGTTTGTTTACTAAGGTTTTGCAAATCTATAACTATTTTTTCATAGCGAATATTTATATTTTGAATTATGAAAAATTGAAGTATAAAAGCTAATTATTCTTTAAAGTATAGCATATTTAAGCTTTTTAGTTTAAGCATATTTAAGTCCTAGACGTTCATTAACATCAACCGCCACTTAGCGACACAAACACCGTGACTAAGAAGACTCTTCCACCGTATCTAATTATAGTAGTGAGGTAAGATTAGAGACCGATTTGAGAAGTTGGAGAAAAAATAAAATTTGAATTGAATTCGTGTTTGTGAAAATTTAAGTTTTTTTTATTCCTAAATGTGTACATTAGAATCCAAATTTACTTAGTATTTAAATCGATTTTTATTTTACTAGCACGTATTGGTTAATAATTTTACAATGTATAATATATTCCAAAATGATAATTCTCTTATCCTGTTTCTTTTATCTAAGGTCATTGACACAATGGAGAATAAATACCAATAACGTACAATTACAATGGTTAAAAACAAAGTTTTAAACATAAAACATATTATCGGAATAAATATAAGTAGTAAAATTAACTATGGATGTCGGGTAAACAAATTAAATAAAATGTCAACAAAAAATGAAAACATAATTTAATTATAGTATTAATTATCATAACAAAAGATTCAGGAATGATTTACATCACTTGCGTGTATAAGAGTTATCTTAATATTATTTTTATAAGTAGTATAATCATTTAAAAAAAATTTAATTTCACATTTCATTGTGAAAAAAATTTATTTTTCACTTTTTTCAGCAACTAAACTAATAAATAATAATAATAAACACAAAACTCTAATATCAATTAATAATTATTTGAAGTATACTAAGCGTTATATTTTATAATTTCCAAAAGTTATACAAGAAATGGGGAGAGTGAACTAGTGATACTAATACTGTCATAAAGGCAATTAAACACAATATTGAACACAGTCCTTATAATTTTATCCTTTGGGAACCATTGAGGCTATTGAAATATTGAGGGCGTTTTATTTTTAAAATCATACATTATGTTGCCAAATATTAATGCACTCAGTTGTTTAACTATAATACAGATAGTATAGTAGATAGCACTACCTACATTTATAACATTTTTCTAGCTACCTTGAACAGTTACTTCAATATTAATAAATAATTAGAACAAATACACAAATAATAGTTAATATTGATACAAATTCTGTTTTATATATAACTTAATGAACAATTCATTGTCTTATTTGCCTACATTTTACTAAAATTGATTAATTTTCAAGTACATGTAAGATAAAACTAATCAGTAATCACGTCATGTATTATGATAATTTTACTTTCTAGTGTACTATTTTTTATTATTATTATTATTTATTTATAATTATGTTTTTGTAATATTTAATATTATACATAAAATTGGCTGCATATTAATACCGAAATTTTAAATGTGCTCGATAGTTTGACAAAAATGGTAAAATGTGTTAAATATGTTTAATCATATGATTGCTGATAAGAAGGTAGTATAAACAATGAAACACTTGATGATAATAATTTAATCAAGTACATCAAACATTCAAACTACATAACCCTACGTATTTTTATTCAGTACAATATGTTAAATGTTATTCATATAAACTAGTTATTTTAAAATATGTTATAATTAAAGTTTATTTTATACAATGATTAATGAGTAATTACATTAACAATAGATCTTTTTAATCATGAGTGAAGTATAGTGTCAATTTACAAAATCTATGTAAGTTTTTACGTAATTACGAATACTTGATAAACACATCTTATAAACTGTAAGTTAGTATTTTTTGACTACCTAACAAATTATTCCATCAACAATTTAATTTATAATATTTAGAAACAATAAACTAGATTGGACAATAAATTTAAATAGATATGTAATTTTCAATTTAATAAGACACTTAGGTATTACAATTAAACTTACATAAAATGTATAAAATAATTTTAACATAATATTATTTGCGACTAAAAATTATACTGAACAGTTCATCCAACATCTACTTTAATATTAGTTGGATTTTAGTATGTTTAATAATTATTAGTTTAAAATTAAATTGTTATAAAATAATTGTTTCGGCGAGCTTCTGACTTCTAAGTAGACTGTACTTTGTTCGATTGATTTCATTACCTAACTTTCCATTGATGGTTAATGTTTGTCCTTGTAAAACCACTCATGTGACTGACTGGGTTTGCGCTTCGTACCTGTATTTAAAAGCGCCGGCTCTTCTATTTTGTCGGAAACTCGGCGGGGCTTGGTAGTATTCGGAAAACACTTCGAAGTACTGAGATGCTTAGCATCGACCTTCGATTGCTATTTTCATTAATGATGGTTGTTCTTGAATATTTATACCTGCTAGTGATCCATTGATTAGTTATGATTAAGGCTAGAAATTTATAGGAATTTACGCGTTTTCAATAACCATAGTAGTATAGAAATTTGTATCATAATACTGGAAGTTTAAAGCAGTCATTTTTATTTTGCATACTTTGCATTAGCAGCACTTTTTTTTTTCTAGAGGTCTATATTTTCATTTAATTGTATTTCAAATACATGTTTATTTTTAAATTTGTCTATTGTAAAATGTATTTACAAATTGTATGTAATAAAAGTTAAAAAAAAAATTAAATAAATTTGACATATTTTGTTCTTAAAAAATTTAAAACAATATGTGATATAAAAAATAATATGTTATATAGTATACACAATAATTAACATGATAATTTTAGAAATTGAAAAAAATAAATTAAAATGATTAAAATAAGAATAAATTATTAAGTAATCCATCTACCACGTGTTTTCCCAATAATTTGTGAATTGTAAAAAACATAAAATCGTTCGATAAGGAATACGCCGAATACGATCAGTTGATGTCAATCATCTGTTGGTATGTATGTTACCATCCTGTGTCAATATAATCAATATAGTTAGTGTAATATTCTAGACATCTAGACTAAGTATATAGTTTTTTTTTTTTTTTTAATTCAATTAAAAATACCTAATTTAATAATAAATGAATTTGTTAATTTTTGGTTTTCAATAAAAAATAAAATATTTTTAAAAACATATTTTTTAGCGTTTTTGGCATTTAGCAGGTATGATAATTTTTAAGGATATAAATGTTATCATATTTTTAGGTTTTTTAGAGCACGAAAACGCGTTTATTTCAGTAGTAACTCAAGATTTAGTTTATCCCGACATTTGGTATTGAACCTTGCATAATAAAACATTACAAAAAATAATCATTTATTTTATTCATTTACTGTAATTGCTAAATGTGGTCATCAAGAATACATCTTTTGGGCAAGTTTACACTTGGTGTACTTCCTTATTACAAACCAATATATGCCACCTGTTAGACCTGTGCCATGACTAACACAAGCATGATTTGCCATTAACCAATATTTATGCTGTATGGTGATATAATAATTAATATTTATAGTACTTAATTACGCGATAGCTGATAAAAAATAGTAAAAATATTAAACACTTTATGTTTGTAAATGATTACTTAATATCAGAGCAAGTTAAATTATATTCACAAAAACTAATTCGATTGAACATGTTATAATTAACATTTAGTATCTAATTATTTAAAACTATATAACTTTCAATTAAAAATTCCATTTTTTAATATTTAACACGAATTCTTAAATATAAATCAACAATATACTTTTAACCACAGAATATGTCGCAATGTTAGTTGACGAAATATGTGTATATAGTACTTTAAAATACACCTTATATACCTTATGGTTTATAAACCATAGAATAATCTACATTAAAACACTGAACATAATAAATATCCTAAATAAAATTAGGTATCTAAAATATTAAAAAAAAAAAAAACAATGAAGTGGTTTTTACCACCAAAATAAATTATGGTTTATATGTTTTGTAAGAAAATATTGTTGTAAGACTTACAGACCATAAGTAAAATTATTTTCCCATAGTATTTGGTTTGAAAAATAATATAATTACCAAGAAATTAACCAAGAGTAAATTGAGTACCTATATTAAACAAATAAATATTACGTGCTAAAATTGCATGGTTTATGGTTTTTTTTTTATATTTTGTTTCTTGCTTAACATTGAATTATAAAAATATAAAATATAAATAAGAAAAAAAGTGTTTATTTAAATGTAAAAAAATCATTTGTATTTATTTGTTAGAAAACAAATAATATATTTCATATGAGTAATATTTAACATTATACATTAATTGGTTTGAATTGATTTGATTTTTTTTTCTACACTTGATGCTAATTTTTTTATAATCGATTCATAACTCATAACTTTTGACAATCTACTTGTGGCACTGCATTTATCCGTGTTAGTTGGTTTCTTAATTCTGAGACCACATTTTATGAAATTAATTTTCGAAAAGATTAACACAAAAGATTGCCAATGCTATCTTTAAAGTGTAATGACTAATGAGTAATGAGTCTGTGGAATAACATTTAATACTTATAATTATACTAAAAGATATAACATCTTAATAAATTTCAAATTTAATCGATACAAAACATTCATTTTTAATGTGAACTTGAATACTAATTATTCTTAAAATACTTTACAATAAACTGTTTGTTTTACTGGATATTATTCTTAATTATAGAGAGCTTAAGAATAACCCCACGTTCAACATTATGGAAGGAATTAATAAATATAAATATGGATTTAAATCAACAATAGCTCAAGTAATTGTTTTTAATTTATTCAAATCACATTCCTAAGGTTAGTTTTTTTAAGAAAATAGTAAATAAATATCATGTAATTAATTAAGTATATAAGTATGAAAATATATATAATTTAATAATTTAAACGACAAACCATTTATGGTTATATTATAGTGTTGGGCAATATCAGGCGTATGGTTATTACAAATTGAACTCGGCATACAAGTTATAACATCTACTATAGTTATAGGTGCCTTGGAAAATAACGCGCCTAGAGACAAAAATGAATTTTTAACCATAACAAGAGAAGAAGCATCTTGGTTTGGTAATTTTATCAAAACTCTATTGAGTATAAATGCACAAAATGTGTTTTTAGTTATTAACCAAATAATAAGTACGTATAAATATTTTTAAGTTATTAATAAAATAACATTTCAGGTAGTTTATCACATTTGTTCACCCCACTGGGAAATGTCTTGTCCTCACTTTTACTGGACCGTCTTGGTCACAAAAAATGTATGATACTGACAAATATACCGTACCTAATAGCACAGATTATGTTATATTTTGCTAAAAACGTAGAAATGCTATACGCCTGCTCAATTCTAATGGCGTTGGGCGTTGGGTTTATGAACGCCCCCAGTTTTGGGTATGCCGGTGAAGTTTGCGAGCCCAAATTAAGAAGTACTTTGACTTCGGCCATGAACATATTTTACTATATGGGAACTATGATATTAACCATAATATATAGTATAACTATTCAATGGAGATTGACGGTTCTAATAACTACGGTGTTTCCAATTTTGACCATTATTATATTATTAACGGTAATTAGATTCGCAATTAGTAATGCTAACCACACAAAAAAAATAACCAAGAATTATATGTTTTAGATTCCGGATTCTCCGATGTGGTTATTGGCAAAAGGAAAACATTCAAAAGCACATAGACACCTCAGCAAATTAAGAGGAAAAGTTTCGTATGACAAATGTGAAAACGAATTTCAAGAAATGGTCAGATACAATATGCCCTCTTACAATAACGAACCTCGTAATATTATTAATTATTTGTTGTTAGAAGAATTATTTTGTTCTATTTTATTAAACAGCAAGTTTAACTAGTCTTTTCATTTTATAGATCACAAAGAAAATACAAATACTTGGAAACAACTTTTTGAACCTGCAGTGCTAAGACCTTTTCGTCTGATGATGATATACTTCTTCTTCAAGAATTTATTGTGTGGATTACCATTATTACCATATTTAGTAGCAATATTTAATAAATTTAATGCGCCTGTTAACGTCGAATGGACTATAGTAAGTTAGTTAAAAGGCCAGTTGCTAGTTAATTGTGCTTGAGTTATAATTTATCCTGATTTTACTCGAACATATTATTTAAATACATATATTAATTTTTACCTACTTTTGGTTGTATTTTCAGTCATTTTCAATGTTCCTTTCTATAGTGGGAAGTTTAATGGCCGTTTTTCTAATACGTAAATTAGGCAAACGATTTCTTACATTATTCACGTTATTGGTTTGCTCTATTTGCTATATACTTATTGGAGTAATTGGTGTTTATTGGAAAAATACAGAAACAATAACCTCTTGGATAATACTTTTACTGTTTCTTACTACTATTTTAATTGCTTCATCTGGAATAACGCCAATCTCATGGATACTTATCGCTGAAATATTTCCTGCAAAGTGAGTTAACATGTATTTACTTTAAATAAAATCCTACTTTCATTTGAAGGTTTTATACTTGATAATTACACAAAATCTCAAAAACAATTATTAAAAATGTATACTTTAGTGAACTTTTAAACTGGTTCTTAAAAAATCATAAAGTATATTTAAACATTTTTTACAAAACTATAATAACTTTTATGATGTAAGGATGTAAGCTAACCAAACATTATTTTTAATATATAATATGTTGTTCTTACCTATGTTGTTCTTTTTTACAAATTCAACTATTATTTTTATAAATTTCTATGTCTTACCGGACCATATAAATTATTATTTGATTATTTTATTATACTCTTTAAGTATTGATAACTTAAAATATGTCTAATTCTTAAGTAATGTTGTTCACAAATATTATACAGACAATTTTTATCTTAAAGATCTATTTATTATTATCAATCTTATAATATTAAATGTTTGATTTTTATTTCAGGTGTAAAAATATTTTATGCAACATAAGTACAGCATTATTCTATGTGATCACCTTCTTTATGACGAAATATTATCCAGATTATTCAAATTTAGTGCAATTTTATAATGTATTTACTATAAACGGTATTCTTGGTTTATTTGGATGTGTATATTTCTTTTTTTATTTACCAGAAACCGAAAACAAATCATTACAAGAAATTACGGAATTTTTTAAATAAATTTTAACACTCAAATACACAAAATACTTTCCAAGCAATAAATGTATTGATTTTATCATAATAGTTTTTGTTTTGACAAAATTGAACAAAATTATTATGGTTTTAAATATCAAATTAGATCTAATTTGTACATCAGAGAAGTAAGATTTCTAGTCCTTATTTTTATAATTTAGTAAAACAAACAAAAAAGTAAGGAAAACAGGGAAGTTTTATAATTTTTGACAAAATCATTTTTTTTTTTATGGAACTCAAAAACGAATAATCTTGGATACCTAAAAATGTCCACCAAATGTTTATTTTATCATTTTTTATGTAAGATAAATTTATCAAAATATTTTGTCTATTTTTGATATACATAAATATAGACATAAGAAATTTTAAATTTATAAATTTTAATTATTATATTCAGACTTAAAAAAGGCTGGTCTAGTAGGTAACACTCTGTTCTACAATAGGTATCGAGTGGACCTCGGAGATAAAGTAGGTCACTATAATGGGTGTGTTAAATTTGAATCTAAAGATAAGTATCATTGTATCCAAAAAATTATTCTGAACGGAGATGTTTTATCAGCCTAAGATATAATATATAAAATATATTATATTTTAAATTAGGTAGTGAAAAGGTGGCTTATGTTTTAACGAGCAGAAACTAAATCACGTACAGAAAATGCCAATTTAAACAACTGATGTATGTTTCAAGTTTCAACAACTAGTACTTTTTAACTATAACAAAAATGTAATATTGTTTGATAGTAAATTGTTATTTTACGGATGAATTTTGGATTTTGTAAAAATTTAAGCTAAGGATAACATTTTTTAATTGGCCAACATTAAGTTTTTTTTATAATTACTGTAAGCCAAACTTATTGAAAATCTTGTATTCAATTTTCAACTCTTAGCTACTAATACAAATTTTTTTATAAATATTAACTACAAAATAATTTACAAATATTCATGATTTTGACGAATTTTTGTCAATATTTGAAATTCAAACGCTAATAAAATAATTGTGACTGTGTATTCTTATAATTTTTGAATCACTATAAGACTAACTCATGAGAAACATTGTATTGAATTAAATTGTCAAGTATATTGACTTTTTATCGACATTTATAAAAAAAAGAAAACTTAACAAAAACAAATATTTCAAATGCCTATAAATTGCCTTAAAAAAGCGAAATATTTTTAAAATTAAATTATGTAAATAAAATGTCAATCTAAATAGGTAACTGGTGAAATTTTCAAGTATCTATGAGTTACGATTTATACTTTTTGAATAATAACAAATATTGAAAATCGTTTGAGGATAAATCTTTATCGTTACGCGATTTCGTAAAAATGTAAAATTCAAACGCTCATAAAATATTCCTATAATAAGGCTTCGAGTTTTCTTTACAGCTATTTGAAGAAAAACTTATGGAGCACTTAGTGTTGAATTTTTTAACCTTGGATATAAACACAAACAATTTTATGAATTTTCAATTACAAATACAGAAAAATTTTTGAGATTTTGACATATTCCGTAAAAAAATTAATTTAAAATGCTTATAAAAAAAAATTGTGACTAACGATTTTTGGTTTTTTTTTTTAACTACCATAAAATCGAATCAAAAGAAACTTTCTATTAAATTTTCAAGTTTTTTGGGCACCCGATATTTTTTTATCGACACTTCAAAAATATTATAATTATAATATTATATAAATAGCTCAAAATATTTTGAAAATTGTATATAAGGTTTCTTATAATTCGTAACGATAACGCTAATATAAACATTTGGTGAACATTTCTAATATTTACAATGATTCGTTTTTGAGATATAAAAAAAAAATCGATTTTTTTTTTTAAACTTTTAGAAAATTCTTGCTTTTGCCCTCTATTATAATACACCAATAAGGATATTCACTTTGCCATCGGAAACCAACCCCAAAGTTTGAAATTGAAGCATTATTTCGACAAGTTATGTTGTACATAGACACAAAAAAACACTTATCATTGTAAAATCAATATATGCATCACTTCCTTCAGAATCTAAAAGTTTATTTTCTATACTTTATCCTATCTACCTTTTTAAAAATATTCCAAGTTTTCGAGTGAAGATAGAAAACACAAAAATATATATTTTTAACGATTTAACATACTCTTAGTCCTATCAGTTTGTACTTACAAAATGAAACTTGTATTTTTTTTATGCAACAGTTATTTTCAACACCAGATTCAGATAGACCGATTCTTTCAAATCTTTTTACCACTAAACCAAGATTCTATAACTACAGTTATTATTGTCTGAATGACAACGAGTCAATGTTTTGACTTAAATTACCTATTGAATTCAAACAAATTCACATTTTTTTTTTTATGATTTCTACCATTCATTTGAAAAACATTATTTAACACCAATATCTTTCTAATAAATTTTCAAAATTTATCCCATCGTGAGTGCAATAAAATACTCAAAAATAATAATTAATTTTAATTCTAAAATAAAATTATTTTTGTGAAATATTACATTGATTTTAAATGTTTTCATTAATATTATTTGAGTATCATCTTATATGACGTCACTTAATCACAGTAGATAACTAATTGTCAATGAATGGTTATAATATTATACTATAGCTTAAATATTAATTAAGTAATCATTATAATACCTGTATATTTAAGTTTAAAATCATGTTTTTTTTTCATTGGTTTCTATAAATATTAACTACTAATGTGTTTATAAACATTCAGTCATATAGACTTGAATTCATTATCAATGATTTATGTATTAAGTTATAAGGTGGTTTACTTCAAAAGAATAATTACAAAAAAAAAATTTAATATTGTAAGTATATATTCATATTAAATTCACTTAGTTATTTTATTTGTAGTTATGAAGTTTAATTTTATTTAATTTTTTTTTTTAATATTCCAGCTTAACTAACATAAAATAAATAGAGAGATAAGCATAGTAAATAAAAAGAGTATGGTCGAATTGCACTTATTTTAGTCGAATTGCACTTAAGTTGAAAAAAGGTTATGGTTGTACTGTAGTCGGGTAAAAACAGGTAATGGTAGAACTGCAACTGGGCTCAAAAAAAGTATTTCCACAAAAATCATACATTTGAAGGGGTTAAACGTTTATAAAATACTCATTTCCTTTCCCACTTACAGGCTTAGGATTGACAATGATTTTAATCATTGGAATGGTTAAAAATGATAGTTTTATAAATACATCATGTTAATGTAATATTATAAATATATTATTTTTATTTTTTAAATCGTCAAATATAATTATTGTTTTTATTACATTTTTTTTTCATTTTGATCATTTTTTGTAGTAATAAACTAATAACAAACTTCAAACAAAAAAATTAGCTTAGTAATTTGATTTTGAACATAAAAGTTAATATATTTTTCAATATCATTTATTTTTTCTGGTACAGTGTATAGTTTAAAATCTTGAATCAGTATTCTGCAACAAAATATAAATATCTATTTTTAATTGTGTTAAAACATCATTTTCCAGTTTACATTTTAGATTTGTAATCAGTTGCAAATTTAGTATTTTACAATACCATGATTGTAATAAATGGAATCTACATCCTATTATTCTGCATAAAGGAAACATAGACCGCATTATAACTACCCCAATGATTAAAATCATTTTCATTTCTAAGCCTGTAAATTGGTAAGGAAATGAGTGTTTTCTAAACGTTTAACCCCTTCAAACGCATGATTTTTGTGGAAATACTTTTTTTAAGCCCGATTTCAGTTTGACCACTACCTGTTTTTTACCCCAGTTCAGTTCAATCATTACCATTTTTCAACTCAAGTGCAATTCGACCATTTATTTTTAAGTAATTATTGTGATTATTCAACTATGCTGAATAAAAATAATTTATGATTTTCTTAAGAAACATTTTATTTATATTATAATTTATAATGTTTGCTATGTGTGTACAATGTATATACAATACATAAGTTCATAGTAAATGTTAAGTTATATGTATTAATATATTTTATATAATGTTCAATAATTAATAAAAGGTATCTTAAATAGTTATTTTTATTTGATATGAGTATTTATATATTTTTGTATTTCTAAAACATTTTACATTAAAACCAAATTTTCTATTGCAATTTAAATAAGATGCCGTTTTTATATAACTCGATAGAATTTCATAACTTATTTTAAACCATCATACCTATTTTGTAATTTAGTATTTATTTTATACAATTTTAAAATTAAATTAGACATCAACATTAAATATTAGTATACCAAAAATATAATTTTAACGATACTAATCTAATTAACATATATAACATTTAAAATATAGTATATATTACGATAAGATTTTACCTTCTAAAACACTTAATAATAATTGTGAAATAACGTGTACCTGTTATTAAATCAGTGTAAATTGAGTGATAATCACATGCACATAAACTGATGCTATTATTCTGTATTCAAAAGAATAATCTCAGTTGGTATACGTTTTTGTTTGACGATAATATTTTATTCTAAATATTCTAAAACGCTAAAATCTGAAAGTATTATATTTCTTGTATTTAACAGTGTTAATTTTAAATCAATATAATTAATTAGTTTACTGATTATTTTTAGCTAATTTTAAAAGAAAAACATTATCTATATAAGTAAAAAGGTAAATATAAATATTATTTTATATATTTTTTTACTCTAGTAATCAGTTCTTACATTTCAATTTATAACTATTTCGCTCCTTTTTTTACGAGTGACTAAATCAGAATTAAATTACTTGAAGATTTTAATTACTTACATTATGAAAAAAATATTTTGGACTTTACTCATTATATCAAAGTTAAAGATTTCACGTAGAAAAATTTACAAGACATAATTACTCATTAGATCGTTCATTTTTCTTACTTTTATTTAATATTATATCCGTCAAATTTATTGTATAAATTATTTTATATTTAAATCAATGATTCTACTAGAAGAAAAAAATATTAAAAAAAAATTATTTATTTTGTCAAAATACATCTTAAGATTTACACATAAATATAAAGATTAAAACTGATCTATTTATAACGTATTAATATTATATATTATATACTTCGGAAATATTTTATAATGAATGCAGATTTTAATTATTTGTGTATTGCTTAAAAATATTATTTAATTTTAGAAGCAACAACATTTGTTTTAGTACACTGTCTTATCACTCTTATCATATACAAAGAGAAAAATTTAATTGGGGTATAAGAAAACTATGATGGAATATTCTAAATTGGTTACCACTTTATCAACACTTTATCTGGTAGTATAAAGCCGAACAAATTTTCGTCTCATAGATTATATTGGAAACAGTAGTTTCAATTTATTTTTATTTTTAAAAGATAATTTTTTTTTAATATACTCATAATTTTAGCCTTTAGGGGCAACCACTATTTTTTATTTTTATTCGCACTTGTTATAGTTTTATTTTGATTTTTTTATTTATTAAGCATTTTATTGATTTTTGGTTTTAAATAAATATTACAACAATTGGTATACGTTTAATTGACAGATATAACATAACAAATTAATTCTGTCAGATTTATTTCTCTTTACAGAAAACTTAAAATATGACTGATCTGAAAAAAGAAATGGAGTCCAATATTAAATATAAATACAGCTTAAAATCCATTTTCGCTCAAGTAAGTTACCTATTATTTAAATATTTATAAAAGATAAATAACTACGATTCAGTTAATTTATATGGTTGTACATTTTATTTATATTCATACAATTTTTTTTTTTAATTGTACAGATATATTATTTGTGCTTAAAATTTAAAAAAAATATATAACTCTTATTTATATCTTACAACAACTATTTGCTTACAATATCAAATCAATGCCTAATAGGATTATTATACCACTTGTATGACGTTGATCCGACAAAAATCATACATTTGTATTATTATTAAACGTAAATGTATAAGCCAATAATTTTTGTTTTTAATATTTTGACGAACAGTACGTATGGTAAATGTTTTATTCTAATTTACATTTAAATACGTATTTTAATAATATTACTAGCTTCATTCGAATTTGTATATAGTTTAATAACTTAATTTATTTCCAAATATTAGAAAAAAAAACAAATTAGAACTTTGAAAATGATTAATATTATGTAGTAGATACGTCTTACTAATAATAATAATTTAAAAAGTACTTGGACGGTAGAAATGGATTACGATTCTTCACAATTGGCAGTATAATTCTAAAATATAGATTGAAAGAAAGCTTGTATAATACTGACGATTATTTTATGTAAGTTACATACAAAACCTTCTAATTAAAAATGTACAATTACATATTATTAAATTTGCTCATGCCATGCTGTTTTCCAGGGAGAAAGCATGCGGTTCGTTGGCCATATAAACTTGCTATTATATCACACAAAATATAATAATAATTTACTACCTACTCACATAAAAGTCAAAGAAATAAGTGTATACCGGGTATACTACAACTAGCATCTTCATTCTTGACATATTAAAATAAAGTATATATAAATATATATATTAATATTTAAAACGAGAGCATTTGCTTGTGGACCTCAATAATAATTTGCGAGTAAATAACACATACATTTTAGTTGATACGGAAAAAAATACAACGCGTTAATATTACAATATTATTTTATGTATAATAAATAATAATATAATTATTATAAAGATGTAACTTTTAAAGATTATCTATATTCTAACATTAAACTCGGCCTTGTATTGCATTGCAGAGCTTGGCACTGGCTGGACCGTGTTTCATACAGATCGGGATCGGCATAGAACTCACATGTTCTACAATAATTATTGGAGCGTTAGCGAACGATAAGAACAAAAACGGTTTGCAACCCTTAACAGATGAACAAGCGTCTTGGTTTGGTAAGACAACATAATCTTATACGAAATCATTTGGACTTAGCAATCCCATACGTATGCCTATTACATTATGATTGACTACAATAAATTCATAATAACGGATTGAGGGTCGTCATAAAGTACGAAAAACCTGTGGAGTGTGAATAATATTATAATTCGGTGATTGATGCATGTGAGTATTACCTTGATACGTAACCTTGGGCCCGAAAACCTCAGAAACGAGTGGACATTTTTCATCGAACCGGAAGTAATGAGGCTAGCATATAAAGACTCGTTTCACTGGATAGTGAATTGTTAACCAAATTTAACACAGTAGTATACGGAGACTCAAAAATATTCGTAAACGGATAGAATAGATATCAACGACGAGGAAAAAACTAACGGTACCGTCTTCCATTAACAAATTGACTAAAAAAAATGTCGTAGTTGTCCGTTCGCGATTACTTACACACGTACTCACTTCACAGTCGGGTTTTCACTAGACTGCGTTGTATCGTTTTCGATATTTTTGATCTAGGTAACAGTAGATAACATATTCCTAAAATTATTTTAACTATAATAACTATGGTATAAAATCTATCATTTCGACCTTGATATAAATACGTCTATCGTGATTTACACATGGGTAACGGTAGGTCCACCAGAAGGTAAAAATGAAATTTTCTGTTATAAATCAGTTGGGTTTTTAATTACTACGCGTCTGTGGCGTACTCGTACAGTTTGAGTCTCAATTGAGTCATTTTCGTATCTTCGTCTCTGAGTCCATATTAGGTGATAATTGACTGCAGCGTGAATACAATTAATTAAATTCTGGTGAAACAAGTCTTGTACTAATATTTTTAACCTCGACGTAAACTGTTTGATGGAACACTTCACTGATTTTCCAATAGTTATGAGAAGAAGTAAAATACACATTACACAATATCATGTCATCTACACTGTTTACAAGTTCATAATTTTTTTTTTTTTTTTGGGTGGTAGACAATTATTATATTTTTCACTACTTAGATCATCATGGTGTTATACAGAACAAGTTGTACTTACATAATATTGTAATGTGAGTGAACCTCACATACATACATCTCAATACATGTTTAAAACTCAAGTTAAATCTCTGTGAACAAATCACAAACTAACACGCTATAGTATGATGATTCTAAGAATAATGTATAATAGTGAAGTGTTAATTATAATAGTGGATTATCGTCACTTCGTTTATTGTATTTATATGTATATTGAAACGTGTGTACATAATATTATGTTAATAAAATCCAACTTAAACCTCGGTGAAATAATCACGTTATGCTTCGTCCATTAATATTTAGCAGATTTATAGTACCTATATAATGAGATTTAATAAAGTTTAGAGTTTAGTATGCGTAATAATATCAATTTTATTTTATAATGTGGTGTAATATTTTATAAAACAAAAAACTGCTTGAGGATTAACGCTAAACCATATGCATTATATTATTTATTTAATATTAATTTTGGTCAATCGACGTACCTATGCTATATAGCTAGTTAATTGAGTACCTAATAGTTATTAACTTAGGAACATATTCAGAATATTCGTGTTCGATGTTTAATTTTTTCTCACCCTCCTATATTATATGGTGTCAATTTTTTACATAAAAAATTAATTTGATACATGTTCTATAATCATGAAAAACAAATTAAACCTAAAAGAATAAACAATTATTTACAAAACGTCATTAAGCAATAGTAATCAATAGGTACCTACATGATATTAAATAGGTAGGTAGTATAAAAAAATAAATATAGTTCTTAGTAGTAATATGTATGTTGTAAGTATTTAATTTCTTATGATTAGAAAATGAATTTAGATCATGATATCGGTTGTTTATAGTATGTCTATTAATGTAAATACCTATACCAATACAATAATTGTATAAATGAAAGTATTAGCCATATGTCTTTTTAAGAAAACACCACCTGTAGAATCCTGGCACCGCAATAATAGTATAACTTACAAGTCTTACGCCTCATGCATTGAAACTATGTTGTATACTTACACTCGATATCTTTTCAGGTAGTCTTCTGTTCTTGTTTACTCCCTTGGGAAGCGCACTATCTTCATTAACACTGAACCGATTCGGTCACAAGACGTGCATGATAATAACCAACATACCGTTCATAGTGTCGCAGATCATGTTCTTCTACGCCAACAGCATCGAGACATTGTATGCGTGTTCGATGCTGATGGGGCTTAGCGTCGGATACTCAGGCGGGCCGTCTTCCTCCTACATCGGCGAGGTGTGCGAGCCCAAACTGAGGGGAGCACTGATGTCAGCAACGAACGTCTTCTACTACGTTGGCTCGTTGCTGTTCACGTTGATATACGCGATCACATTGGAATGGAGGCTGACCGTGCTCATTGGCATGTCGATCCCAATCGCGACCGTCGTTATATTATTCATGGTTAGATGAATATTCAATAATATTTACGCCTTACTATTGTGCTTGATATAACCCGAATAATTAGGTTCCAATTGATCCCATAAAAAAAAATTATTCTTGCCTCTAGTTTCGTTACAATTCAAAAAGGTTCGAACAATTTGAGTTTATTATACATGATAAAGAATTAAGTAAATACGTTTAATGATCATTTTTTAATAATTTTTCCACGAGTAAAATTATTTTTTTCACCACACTAAGTAATAATTATATTGTTGTTAACATATTATATAACCTTACATTTTAGACGCCGCAATCTCCAATGTGGTTGCTGACCAAAGGTGAATCCTTAAAAGCACAGCGAACACTTGGAAAATTAAGGGGATGGCCGTCTCAAGAAACATGTTCAAGCAAAGAGTTCAAAGAAATGATAGCTTATACATCTTCTGTGGTATACGACGAAGACGACAACGAGACAGGTAAGTGCTTTTTTAAAAAATAATAATTATTAAACCTAGTGTGAAAACCAGAACGAGATAAGTATATGTGCAAGTTATTAAATCAGGTATTCGGGTTACTCACATAGGCATATTACAATAAATGAGTTAAGTTTATAAGTTTAGTTAATTATCGTAAAATATTAAAGCTGACATAATTTAGAACATTATTTTCTTCATCTCAAAAAGCATTAGTAATTTTTGATTATTTTCATTTGAGTGACTAAATAATAAGTGGGGTAGGGGGCATGACCACATCATCTATTTTTAGCAGGATGATATGGTAAGAAAATGAGATTTATAAGAATACTGAATGGCGCAACGCCGATTATGATGAATACCATCGATTATGGGATTTATGAAAATTTAAACATTATTATTTATTACTAACCGCTAAGAACTAGGTATTATAGGTATAGCTATAAAACTCTTTATTGATGATAAACTGTATACCTAGTTATTACTCATTATCCAAACAAATTTTATTTATGTTTTTTTTCCTACGGAAACAATTCAATTAATACAAGTCTTGTACAGTTATACTACAGTCTTAAGTTATAAAGTCAGTAATTCACGTTAATGAAACAACAGTTGTTGATGTTAGGGTTTTGTTTTACAAATATACCTAATAAGTATTTAAATTTGAAGTATATTATTAATGTCATAAGTTTGTAATACCAAAATCGAATATGAGTGCTTGTAAAGAGTATTTAATCGGTGCTCAGAAAATAAAAAATAAAAAGAATGACTTTTTAATAACATTCGCTTCTAAGTTCAATAAAATAACTGTACTTTTTTCTCCATAAGAAAGTGACGATAAACCAATTACAAATGTTGTAGTTATAAATAATAGTAATTTATTTTTAGTGTTGGTAAAGATCGTAATAATATATTGTCTAGTGTACCAAAGAGATTAGATATTAATTATTTTACAATTTCCAAAAATATCAGCTATCCATAACATAATATCATCAAAACCAATGAATTGACACTATTATAGAACCGACGAATAAGATCGTATCTATTAGATTGTATTTTATTATTTATTTTATTTATTTATTTTTATTTTTATCCAAACACATGTCCCACAACACGTTCACTTTTTTTAAATAAAGTTATAATGATTATAACAGTTTGATTGGCTACACCTATTACTCACAGTTAGCCTTCTAAACATACCTTATAGCAGTGTTTCTCAACCTTTATATAATGGCGACACACTATTCAATATTTCATACTTTGCGACACATAGTAAA